>NC_044327.1:36416828-36634328 GCF_007399415.2 Gopherus evgoodei
GAAATAAAATCCAATTGTTGGAGATACACAGGTGATTCCCATGGCGGTTACAATTATGTGTCTTGTGGGACAGGATCATTGTAAAAAAAAAAAAAAAAAAAAAAAGGTTAATGGAAGTGATCACATCCCATTTGGCCCAAGAACAGGGGATTTTATGGATGATGCACTTTTCCTGGTATCAAAAAGGTTAAAATAAAAGAAATACTGTCCATGAATAATTTGTTTCTCTCTCCCACTCTTATTTAAATAAGTTTTAATTTTTGAGGGATGGATCCTGCAAACTTTAGCTGACATAAGGGAGCCCAACAGACTTCCTGGAACGAACTCTTCACTGTACTATTGTAGGTTTGCTTATCATTTTTAGAGCATCATGTATATTCTTACCCATATACTCTGGACACAGTAAACAGACTTCTCTAAGAAAAGCATTTGCAGCCATATCAAATGTTCTGAGTTTAAGTTCAGTGCCTAATCCTACAACTTCTAGCTGCAGCACAGGCTTTTCAGTACCATCAGCAAGACGACACAACTGAATTAAGACCTGGGAAAAAACAACATAATAAGGCATGCGATAATGGTGACACACAAAGTATAGTTTCATCAGAGTTTGTATTCAATGAATATCCAATTCAAATGTAATTTTAGACAGAAAATGTTCCTTGAAAATACTCTGAAGAATATCCATTCAGTATTAAAACTGCTAACAGTAGATGTTGCTATTTCTATAAAACAAAACAGCAAAACAAGAATGTGTACAAAATAAAACTTCATTCTAAAAAGCAGCTCCATAAACAGTTCTAGAAAGTTAATCTCATTCAGAGCCAGATTCTCAGCTCATGTAATCTAGTATAGCTCTATTGATTTCAAATGAACTATGCTGAATTACAGTGGCTGAGGATCTGTCCCTCTGTCCAAACATCATTTAAGAGTGCAGTTCTGAACTAGACACACAGCCGTGTTCAATGGAGAACCAGGGTGGTTTCATGGCACAGGCATTCCTTGTTTCCAGCTGCTTCTACAGGTCTTCATGGTTCTTCACTTCAAAGAGAACAATAGAAACAAGGAGACCAAATCTATCTGTCTTTATTAGAAGCTTTCCCTACATATGAAGTAGAGGAAAGAGGAGCTCTCCTCAAGTACTAAATCCAATGAATGGGAAAGGAACTCCTCTATCAACGTAATCTACATTATGAAATAGTTTAAGAACCCCGTTATAAACTACTTTCAAATATAGAAAGTATTAGATTTTATGTATGGATAAGACTTTCAGAACTACACTTATTCTTAGTCTGTCAACTTTGTGTGCGAGGGGGTGCATCTTACGTCTGGAGAGGACCTACCATATTGAAGGTATTACCATAATCTAAACAAAAATACTTATTTTCAGGATTTTTATGAGCCAAGTGTTCTGCATGAGAGCACAAGACAACTCTTCAAAATCTTATTTCATATAGTGCTTTCATAAAAGCACTAACCTGAGGTAGCTTTACAGAATTAAAAAGACAGTGCATAGTATATGGTATAAATTATAGGGAAAAATAATATAACGAACCCCCCCCCCAAAAAAAAACCCCTGCACAGTGAATATGCCAAATATTTAGTCATGAGATCAATAACAGAGGCCAGAGAAACCAAAGATAGCTAGCAAAATGAATATTGCTAGATTTTAAGGTAATTGTTATACGATGGAGCATTAATGGGCAGAAAGGTTGTTCTAGATGGAAGGAGATGCAGACACAGCTCTCCCACTGACCATGGAAAGTTTTGGAGAGGGGGAGACAAAGCTGGGAGGTAAAAGGGAATAAGAACATAGTAGCTTTGTTTTTTAAAGAAAAGATAAGGTAACAGTAAACTTAAAAATTAAATGAATGGAAAGATAGTCAAGATGTTTGAGAATAGGGTAAAGGGATGTACTTCTTGATGCAGACAAGAAGGTAGGGTGCTGCATACTGCACGTTAGACTTCGGACAATTGGGACTTGGACGCCACAGAAGAGCTGCAGCCATCAAAGCAAGAGGCAACAACGGCATTAATGAGGATTTGAACATAGGTGGATTCAAATAAGCAACATACATGGACCAGGTTGTGGAGATGCTACAGACAGACTAGAGTATATTCAGGAGAAAACAAAAAGTTATATTACCTCAGGTATTTCAAATCTTAGCTGGAATTCTGTCATATTTTTCAAAGATTCTTGCTTCTGAAACCTTTTTCTTCTGACACTGTTAACTCTGGACAGAGAGCCAGAAGATGCTTCAAAAAATGGCATCTCCTCCACAGGACTGGTGGGGGCATCATAAAATTCTTCTTCCGATTCTAAATTTAAAGTTGCATTAATGATCACTTCATGAATATTTAAATTTCATACCAACACTAATTTTGCAATAATATAGTACAGAATTTATTTGAAATATCATCTATAAACAATTACACATGAGTGTGGTAAGATTATCTAGTAAATAATTAGATATAATCAATGGTAAGGTTAAAGCTTATGAATGAGTGTATTTTGGAGATGCCATCCCTTGATAAGAGTGAATGTGTGATATATAACGAAGATATGTATGTGACAGGTGGTCTAAATGCACCATATAAAGCAAAACACAGGAATGAAATTAAAATAAATATTAAAGTAACTATTAAAATAATAAATAATCAAACAGCTCCACATTCAATGTATTACAAGTAAAATCAGAAATATATCTATTTGAAATCTAGTCTTTTTTAAAAAAAAATAGTTAAAAGTGGTTACAGATACATCTGCTCTTGGTCTCTGTCTTTTTCTCTCTCTCTCTCTCTCTCTCTCTCTCTCTCTCTCTCTCTCTCTCTCTCATCTTTTGTAATTTTTAAAAAATGTTTTACTCTCCATTGTTGCTATGTGAATAACACTCACAAATAACTGTGGAAGTGAACAACACTCTGCATTGAGAGCTCTCAGTGTAAATTAAAAAGAAAAAAAAAAGGAGAATTACATTTTTCTTTAATCTTTTTTTAAATAATCATATATATTACATGTAAAAGTAAGCAAAAATGGTCAGATGTTATTTTTATATTCATCTTTTATGTTTAAGAAAGTCTTTAATACTAGAAATAACATTAAATTACTTAACTAAGCTTTTAAAATTTAATCTATAAATGGGATTTTATAACAGCCTTATAAAAATATGTATTCAAAAGTGATTTGTCTCTCATAGCACATCTTCTATTTGATTCTTATTATTTCACTGCAGTATCGTTCAGACAAAAATCATGAGCTAGAATGGGGAAGCCTTAAGCAAGAGTATTTTCAGCAGCAGCGAAAACATAAAATATTGGATTTTTTTTTTTTGCATGAACATCTCCTTCTTGCCCTGCCCGAAATGTGCTATTTTGTAAGAGTGCTCTTTTCAAAAAGTCAAAACTCTGCTGCACACAAGCTTCCAAGTGGCTACCTATAAACAACTGTAAATTCTGAACTTGTTATTAATTATTAATTTATGCAGTCTCATGAAAATTTTCTGGCCATTAAAACAAATTTTGCACAAAGATTTTAAAAGAAAGCAAAAGGTAAATTAAACCCTCTCACACTTGAATGTACTACCATCCAGCATATTCAAAGCATAAAAAAGGAAACAGGCAGCAAAAAAGTATCACCATTCCTGTTAGTAAACATACAATGAAATAGTTACGATTTTTAGTATGTGAGAAACATTAAACAACACAACAGTTCTCTCCATATCACCTGAATCTTCCAGTTGGGGAAGAAAATGGTACATACTCAGAAGCTTGATCATATCTTTATGCTAACATGAACTTATGAGTCTGAGCCCCCAAAATACTAACTTTGCTCCACAATGCCACATTAGAATATTGTAGTTTTTTATGTTTACTTTTCACCATCTTTGTATTCTTAATATTGCACTTAATTTAATAACTTTTATTGACATAATACCTATTTAAGAAAATGTGTTCTAAAATAGTTGATCTTTACCTGACTCAGTTAATGAATGAAGTTCCAAAAAAGGAAGTACATTTTGCGAAACTTGTGGTGTTGGAAGCAGAGGAGTTACTGCAATCTGAAATAGAAGACAACATGAAAAAAAAAAACTAATTTAAAAATATTTTAATTCAATTCTCCTTTCCATTTTGACTGACTACAGCTATTTCAGACAACTAATTTGTATATATTTTAAGACTTTATATTAATAAGAAAGAAAACGTCTTTGTATCATGATTTTTAATTACCTGTTAAAAATAACACCTTAAACCAGAAGTTTTCAAAATGTGGACACGCCCTCCAGAGAAAGGCATGTGGACCTGGGAGGTCACGAAGGCGGGGGACAGCACAGGCTGAACACCAGAAGTACTGAGCCCCCTACCGGACAGGGCCCCCTACCGGACAGGCCCCCCCTCCTGATTCCAGCCCTTCAGCACAGCCCAAGAGCACAGAGTGCTGTCCTCTTCCCCTGCCAGACAGAGCCTGGAGAAGTACGTGAAGTAGTAGAAGTAGATGGGGCCACGCGGAAGGGCCAGAGTCAATAGGGAGTTCTGTCTGGCAGGGGGCCAGTACTCATGGGGTGCAGCCTTATGCTCTCCTCCTGACCCCAGCCCTTCAGCATAGCACTGTGGGGAGCATGATGGGCAGGACCTGGGTCCCAGCAGCCAAGACAAACTAAGTGCTGCAGGGAGCTGAAGGCTTCCTTAAGTTCCTCATGGTGAGCACCCCCAATCCCCCTGGGTACTGGTTACCTCATCTCACCATCAAACCCAGCTCCTGTCTCCTCCCCTACCCCTAACACTTCTTGCCTGTTCCTATTGTGTTACTCCCTATCTTTTGCCTTGGCCTCCCCTCCACCTAACTCTCTCTCCTACCCTACCCCTACCACTAACTCCCCCATCTCCCGTACCCATTACCCCTCACCTTCCACCTCACCTCCTCACCATAATTGCCCCTTTTGTACCCACCACAGCACCCCTTTTACCTGCCACTACCTCTTACATTTTTCTCTCTCTGCATCTCCTGGCCCTGCTGTTAGCCACATAAGGAGAAGTGAAGTAGCCCCTAAAAGTAGTAACAGAGCCCACCTCATCCCCAGAAGCCTTTGTGCTCTGCCACCAGCTGCACTTCATTTTGGATTTCTACCGATTTTTCCAGATATTTAAATTAAATTATAATAAGAGAAAACAAGGTCTATACTAAGAATTTTTTGTTTCTTCAAAATACTGTTGATAAAGTAAAAATTCTCCTTCAGAAAGATCCTGTTGCTGCCATTACACATGAGTTTTGTCCCTCAGATCACGAGATTACCAGAGGATAGTACCAAAACTTCACTGACCAATGCACTCATGCCAAGTCAGCACCTTCTAACTCCCACATGCTATAACTGATGTGAGTGTAAGGTTTCACTCAGATGTTCTTTCTACTCAGTGGAGATCAATTGTTTTGGTGTTCAACAATTGTGAGTGAGTGGAATGTTTCGTGAAGTGAAAATGTGACCACACTGATCCTGGGGAAGGAATAAATAGAGCCAGGAAAAAGAAAAATAGCAAATATTCTTCCTGCTTGAACTTGGGGTTCACATAGTCCTCGACTGCAATGTGTTGTTTGTGCTGAAGTTCTCTCTCAGATTAGCATGAAACCAAGAAAATTGAAGTGCCATTTGGAGACCAAACATCATGCCCTCAAAGATAAAACCACAAGATTATTTTTTTTGAACAAAAGCTCTTTCATCCTAAAGGACAGATGAATCAAAGAACACTGTGCTACTCCTGCCAAAGCACTTGAAGCGTCTGATACTGTCTTATGTCAAATACCAAGAAGTGGAAAGTCTCATTTGATTGGTCAGAGTCATGTGCTTCTAGCAGCAACTGAAATGGCACCGATAATATGGGAAAAGAAGACTGCTGACCAACAATCTCACGCTAGTATCTGAAAACATAGTTAGCTGCAGAATTGCTGAGATGTCAAGGAGCAGATCGTCAAGGTAGTGAGATACAGCCCTTTTTCCACACCACAAGTTGATGAGAGCGCTGACTTTGCCAATGCAGCACAAGTGATGGTTTTCATAAGATAAATCTACTCAGCTCAGATCAAAAAAGACTTTATTTTGCCATTCTGTCCCAACAAGAACTACAGATGAGGAGTTGTTGAAAATTTTAGACCAGTAAATGGCGGATAAAAACATTTAGTAGAATTGTTGTGTCAAGATTTTTATGGATGGGGCAAAAGTCATGACTGATGAAGTAGTGAACTTGTTGCTCAGATGAAAGCTGTTGCATCATACAGTTGCTCAGAGAGGCACTAGCCTTGAATGCAATCCCAAAAGCAGATGTCAGATGTACTGATCGCTGCTGTCAAAGTTGTGAACTTCATAAAAGCTTGACCACCAAACTTATGCCTCTCCTCAGTGCTATGTGAAGAAATGGCATTGTTGCACCAGAAACTTCTGCTTCATACAAAAGTTAGGTTGTCGTCACACAGTAAATTTCTGGCAAGAATCTGGAAACTCATGAAGGAGTGTCATATGTTTTTGAGCAACTCTGAAACACCATTTCACCATTACTTCCATGACCAGGTTTTATTGGGCTATATGGCTAACATTTGACAAGCTCAATTAACTTAACCTTTCATTGATAACAGAACAGTTTCTTTGTCCACGAAAATGTGCAGAGGTTTGCCAAAATATTTTGCTATGGAGGGAGTATTTATATGCTGCAAGACAATGTAACTATGTTCCCAATATTGTCTGCTGTCAGTAAGAACTGTGAAATGTTCTATAAGTTAACTATGTAATTCATCTTTGAATATTTGTCTCAGCTTTGCACACAGTTCAGCAAATATTTTCCCAAAAGAGAGTGAAATGAATTGCAGGATTTCACCTGGATTTGAAAGCCATTTTCAGAGGATTTCATACCAAAGGTCAAGACTGACATGAGTCTAAAAGAGAATTTGATTGACTTCACTGATAGCTCTGTTTTGAGAGAGAATTTAAAGCACACCTCTTGATTAGTTTTTCCTCTCAGTTTAAAAAGAATTCCCCAAACTGCCCCCAACTCAAAATACTTATTCATTTTGCCTCAAGGTATCTATCTGAAGTGAGCTTTTCTTCACTTATATATATAAAAAGAATAGAAGCCAGTTGAATGTAAAGACTGATTTGCAACTGAAACGCTTTTAAATCAGAGATTTCATAAATCGTGACAGCAAACACATTTATCCTACTCACTGAGACAAATGCAAGTCAATAACGGCCCTTTTATGTTAGAGGTTTTCAATGTATTTTCATCTGTGGACCCCTAAAAAATTTCCAATGGAGGTACAGACCCCTCTGGAAATCTTAAACATAGTCTGAGGACTGCCAGTGGTTCGCAGAGCACAAGTTGAAAACTACTGTTTTATGTTAAGGTTTACCCAGTAGAAGGACTGTGGTGCTGTGCTATTTATGTTGCTTTCTATCTAAGCAAAATGTTTTGTTAGCCAAGAAAAAAAAATCCTCTCGTTCTAACAGCAAAAATATTGTTTCTTAGTATGGGAGTGGCGGGAAGCGCATGCTCATGGGACATCAGTCTCCTAAGAGGGGCTCAGCAAAAAAATGTTTGGGACATTCTGCCTTAGGGTATTAAAATTTAAGAAGAGAGAAATGGGACAAAGCAAGGCCTCACAAATCAGATGGAAGCAGCAGCTAATAGAAGCTTCCCCAAGTGCTATAAGATGACAATGGGAGGTATGCAAAAAAGGGCTGGAAGCTCTATTTCACAGATTCAAGAGATAGGGAGGATGGAAAGGATGGACCTGGAGGGAGGTAGAAAGAGGAGAGCTGGACCTGAAAGCTATCTTCACAGGGCTGGGGGAAACCAGAAGGCAGGGCAGGGGCTGGAGGCCCCCCCCCACAGGTGAGGGGGAGGAGGGAGTGGAAGAAAGCACATACTAGAAAGCTTGCTCATCTCCCTTTGATCTCTCCCTGTAAGCTTCAGAGACTACAAGGAACAGATGGTGGTCCTCAGACTTCTTCACAGTACTGGAGAAAGTAGGAGGCAGCAGATGCTGGTGGAGCTTTTGATTGGGGATATATATTTCTATTCTAGTCTACATAGGTTTTTATACCATAGTCATCACCATGAAATCTGAGCATTTTCCAGTAGCACATTAAGCAACACATCTAGACATCTGTCAACACACACACACACACACACAGAGCTATGTGTTTATATTAGAGAAGACAAACACAAAGAAATGTGTCTTACACTTGGAGTGGAAAGTATAAGATCTCCGATGGACCGTAGTTCTCAAAGAAGTTAATTTGACAGTCACAGACACACAAACCCCCGAAAACATTCTGGGAAGTAGCAGAGCCAAGCAGCAATTGGGAGCTAGAAGGAATTTTACCATGTGGAGAAGGAGCAGGTAGGAGCTAAGAGAGGACCAAGAATCAGAAGACTGTGGGGAAATAGGAGACTTAACTTCTCAATGTGGCCATTGTGATGACCAGGAGGAAAATCACTTTAGCGGAGAGATGTAAAAATCACCATGAAGCCAGATGCTCAAAGATGACCCATCAGAGCTGATATCAGTTTTGAGACCCAGAGTGGCGCTGGGTCCCTAACTGGAGGGCACAGTCTATTTATACCCTTTAGAAATCTGATGGTCACCGGGTTAGAACATACAGGCCAACTTTCCATCAGGGGGTGGAAAGCTGAGATTGCACCCAAGTGAACTCTTAAAAAAAACTAACTGAGAAACCCAACTCCTTTAGGTAGAGCAAGTATTCCAGAATGTCATGCACCTTAGCCTATCTAGGATGGAGGGAAGCTTCACTACCTGGATCAGACAGAAAAAAAGTTTTCATTTCATAAGATAAATATATCTGGTGAATGGCTCTCTCCCGTTCAGTAAAATGTTCTGAACAGTGAAAGAGCAATCTATTTCCCCTTGAGTTAACCACTCAGCATCCATGCAATACAGAGAGGGTTGTGAGGATATGGATATAGAAAATGTCTCTGATTCTGAGATGATGTCTCTGATTTGGGTAGGACAGAAAGCATTTGAGGGTCTGAGAACCAGAACTGCTTTGGCCAAGCAAGCACTATTTAAGAAAAATTTGGTGTGGTGCTGTGAATTTCAGAACTACCGGGGAATTAAAGATACGGGAGGAAAAACAAAGCAGATTGCCCTTCCATTGGAAGAAGAACATATCCGTCATTGAAATTGGACTGTGACTCACTCTGGAACAGACCCGGTAGCATTTCCTGTTCTGTATTGGGGCAAACAGATCTACTACAGGTGTTCACCAAGTCTGGAATATCAACCTGACCACTTCAGTTTCGAGAGACCATTCATGCTTCATTCTGAAGGATCTGTTGAGGTGATCCGAGAGGCAATTCTGCATCGCCAGGAGGTGTGAAACTGTGTGTGCCACTGAGTTCTGAACGCAAAAATTCCTAAGACTTACTGCTTCCTGGCAAAACTAGTCCCATCTGGTTACCCCACTTGTTTAAATAGAGTATTCACAATGGTGTGGTCAATAAGAACTTATATCATACTGGCATTAACATGGAGCAGGAAGCTTGGACAGGCATCAGAATGTGCTAAGTTAGAGTATATTGATGTGTACAGCCAGCTCCTGATTCAACCACAGGACTTGGAGATCCCCTAAGTGTGCTCCCCAGCCTAAGGGTAATGTCTGTTCCCAGAGGGAAGGGAAGGTGAGAAGGGAACCTCAGTGCAGACACAGGACAGGTTCATCCACCAGTTCAATGAAGACACAACTCTGGCTGGTACACGAACCAGCATGTCAAGTTGATAGACTTTAACCACTCTGTATGAGCCTCAGGTAGTCTGTTACGCTGAGTTACATATGTGTAAGCTACCATGCATCCCAGGAGTCTTCAGCAATTTCTTACACTAGGGCAGACAGCTGCATGAAAACAGGCAAAGTCAAAAGCAGCATACCAATCATTGGGTTCTAGGGAAGGAATAATGGAAACCAGGGAAACCATGCAAAACATTTTCTTGATAAATCTGTTTAAGTTTCACAGATCTGGACATCAATATGAGGAAATAAGAGTAAACCCCATTTCCCCGGTGCCGTGGAAGTACTTCCACTATAGCTCCTAAACTGATCAGAGTGTGTATCTCTCACTTGATAACAGACTTCTGAGATTGATTGGTCCCTGAAAAGCAATGGGCAAGGGAAGAAGGGATGGAGAGAAACTGATCTGTTTTAACAGCATTCCAAGCACCAAGGAAGTGAGCGAGCTTATTCCTTAAAGGAGCAGTACAGCAAGGAGGATCCCGATGGATTGATATGCTCATCTCCAAAAAGTCAAACAGGCTGTTTTGAGGTGGGTGGTTGCTTAGGTGAAGCAACAGCAAGAGTGGTCTCCTCCTTCAAGACTTATTTCTCCTTTTATCCTGATAAAGTTGTCTTGAGAGATAAAAGGTCCGCCTATGCTCTAGTGAGTACAATACTGTTTTCTCTTAGGAGCTGGCATGTAGATGCTCAAGGACCAGAATCCTTGAATCTGGAATCCTTGACAGAATGGTAAAGCCCCCTGTACTTTTTCAAACAAGAGTTACATCCCTCAAAAGGTAGGACCTCAATAGTTTGTTGAATTTTCATAGGTATAATGAAAGACTGCAACCAGGAGGAACTACACATGGTCACTGCCATTGCCGCCATCATCCTGGTCACTGAGCAGGCTACATCTAGTGCAGTTTGGAGGGTTGTTCTCATGACCAGATGACCCCCCAGCAAGTATCACCTGGAACAACTCACTGGATTTCTCCAGTAATATAGCCAAGAATTTGCACATCATGTCCCAATAAATAAGAAAAATCAAATCAAAAATCTGAAGTCCTTGATTATGGGCTATATGAATTTGCAGTCCTAATGTTGAATAAAACTGTCAACAAAGTCAGTCCTGTTTTACTTTTTGTCCTTGGGGATAGATTTCATGAGGCCCTGGCACACTTTCATTAACTGTAATAAGCAAAGACCCTGGGGTCAGGTAGGAGTAAAAGTATTCAAGTTCTTGTGAAGGAACCTGGTCCCTATACTCAATTCTTTTAATATGAGAGGTAAGGATGAGGGTGTCTGCCAGAGCATCTCTGTAGGATCCAACACAGCTTTAGTAATACGCAATGCCACTTTATCAGGTGCAGTAGTGTGGAGGATGTACACCAACTTGTGTGGATTCTCCTGAACTAGCTCCACCTGAATGTCCAAAGATGTAGCTATCCTCTTAACTAGTTCCTGCTACATTTTATTATTTATTATTTATATCGGGTATTGGAAAGGAAGACTTCTGAACCAACACCTCATCTGGAGATAATGTAGAATTCATGAGAAGGGGAGTGATTTCAGTATGAGACCACCGATTCTGAGGGTCCAGTTACATATGTTTTTGGTACGATTGATTTCTTCAAGGCAGCATGGTCTTGGGCCACAATGGGGGAGGCTGATCTTAAAGTGGCGGGGGGGGGGCAATACCCCAAGTATTCCAGTAAGAGGATTGTAGAAGACCATAAGGCCAATTATGACATCCCCATGAAGTCTTCTCTCTAGACCTGTACCTGTATGCACGCTTATGGCATACATGAAAGAACGTTTCTAAATGAGGAAGGGAGACCCAGGACTTGTAATATGTGTGAGAGGCATACAATCCAACCTCTGACTCTGAGGAGTAGGAGGAATAGCCTGTTGGACAATGTGGTGCAGTTCTGGGCAGTCACTGGAGACCGAAAATGGGATTGATGTGTGGACATCAGTACCAAAGGAACAACAAATGTTTACAAGCAATAGTACCAGCTGTTTGCCTGGAAGCTGCACTGGTGACTTTTTCACAATCAGTGGCAAGGTGAAAAATGGTGGTGGATCCGGGGCTGCAATGGTATGCATCGACACTGGTTCTGAGAGTGGTCCTAGAACGTGCATAGCAGAAGGTGATGGTCCATGTCAGTTTGACAGCACCAAGAAGCACAGGAGGTCCTTAGTCACCTCACATGTCTCTGGCATTGTCGACACGAATAAGGCTCACTGCACTCCACTGTGTGGCAGTGCTAAAATGGAGGCTGGTTCCACAAAAGAAAGGGTAGTTAGTGCTGGTCTCAAGGATAGCAAGGATGGCACTGGAGTCAGCAACAGCTATCCATCGGTACTAGGGAACACTGAGCTGGATCTCGCACTCTAACTTTCATACTCAAGCAACTCTGTAAAAAATCAATCAGGGGACAAGATTCTGAACCCTTTTAGGTGGCAGAGGAGGTATTTTTTGCGCTAGTTGTCTGAGGCTGCTCCCAAGTCTTCTACCGTTTTCCCAAGGAGCCCACAGAGCAGGGGTCGGCAACCTATGGCATGCGAGGCAATTTTTAATGGCACACGGCTGCCTGTTGGGACTCCACATGTCATTAAAAAACCTGCCAATGCGGCAAGCCGCGGGGTCCATGGACCCGAGCTGCAGTGCCGGCCCAAGCGCAGCAAGCCGCTGCCCCCTCCCCCGCCTTCCCGTAGAGCCCTGCTGCTGCGCGCGCAGCACTCTGGGGGCGGGGGCTGGGGCTGGGGCTAAGCACTCCCGTGGGGCAGCCTTTGGCTCCAGGGGGAGAGAAAGATGCTCCCCGCTCATCTGGAGCCCTGCTGCCATAAGTGCAGCGCTCTGAGAGGCGGGGCGGAACAGGGCTGCGTGCGCGGAGGCGGCGGTAGGGCTCCGGATGAGCGAGGAGCCTCATGGTTAGGGGACTCCGGGGCCAGGGGGTTGGGTAAGGGGTGGGGCAGTCAAGGGACAGGGAGCAGGGTGGGTTGGATGGGGGGGTGGTATGCTGGGGGGTGGTTGGGGCGGGGGTCTCTGGAGGGGGCAGTCAGGGAGCAGGGTGGGTTGGATGGGGCACGGGAGTCCCGGGGTCTGTTTAGGGGGTGAATAGGGGTCAGGGCAGTCAGGGGACAAGGAGCAAAGAGGGTCCTGGGGGAGCAGTTAGGGTGTGGGGGGGTCTCTGGAGGGGGTGGTCAGGAGACAAGGTGCTGCGGGGACTGGATGAGTTGGGAGTTCTGGGGGGACTATCAGGAGGTAGGGGTGTGGAGAGGGGTTGGGGCAGGCAGGGAGCGGGTGGGGGTGTTGTATGGGTCCAGAGTTCTGGGGATCCTGTCAGGTGGCGGGGAGCGGTTAGATAGGCATGGGAGTCCAGGGGGTCTATCTGGGTGCAAGGGTGTGGATAAGGGTTGGGGCAGTCAGGGGACAGGTAGGGAGAGTAGGTCCTAGGGGGGCAATCAGGGAATAAGGGGCAGGGAGGCTTAGATAGGGGGTGAGGTCCTAGGAGGGGGTAGTCAGGACAAAGAGCGGGGGGGGGTTGGGAGTTCTGGGGGGGCAGTCACCCAGCCCTCTGCCCTGAACCCTGACCCCCCCAGACACACACACACCCAGCCCTCTGCCCTGAGCCCTGCACCCCACACCCCCTCAGGCCCCTGCCCAGAGCCCTGTACCACCCAGCCCTCTTTGACTCCTTCACCCCCCCCTCCACGACCCCAGCCCTGACTGGCAACCCCACACATACCCAGCCCCCCTACCCTGACACCTGCACCCCCCTCACATGCCCCCAGCCCTCTGCCCTGACTCTTGCAACCGCCACATCCCATGCACCCTACACATCCCCACCCTGAGCACCAAACGAGAGCCCCTGCACCCTCACTCACATTCCCACCTGCACCTCTCACACCACATGGGAGCTGCCCAGGTAAGTGCCCCCACACCCAAACCTCCTGCCCCAACCCTGAGCCCCCTCCTTCATTCTAGCTCCTGGCCAGACCCTTCACCCCCCAGCCATGTGCTCGGTCCACTCCAACTCTCAGCTCAGTGCAGAGAGAGGAAGAGAATGGGCCAGAACCAAGGAGAAGGTAGGTACCCCACTGTATGTGGGCAGGGCCAGGACCCCTGACCGGCACTGGGCTGAGCGGGTCCGGCAGCCGGGATCCCGGCTGGCAGGAGCCGGAGGATGGAACCCCTGAGCGGCAGTGGGCTAAGCCGCTCAGCCCACTGCCAATCTGGGGTCCCGGCCACCAGCCCCACACAGCCCGCTGCCGGTCTGGGGTTCTGGTTGCCAGACCCTTCCCAGCTGGGGTCCCGGTCACAGGCCCCACTCAGCCCACTGCCAGCCTAGGTGAACAGAACCCCAGACCAGCAGCAGGCTGAGTGGGTCGGTGGCGTAAGATCAACATTTTAATTTAATTTTAAATGGAACTTCTTAAACATTTTGAAAACCTTGTTTATTTTACAATACAACATTAGTTTAGTTATATAAATATATAGACTTGTAGAGAGAGAGACCTTCTAAAACACATTAAAATGTATGACCAGCATGCAAAACCTTAAATCAGAGTGAATAAATGAAAACTCGGCACACCACTTCTGAAAGGTTGCCGACCCCTGCCACAGAGGAAGAATATCATTTCCTTTGATGTTCCAGTTGAGAAGGAGATTCAGACAAATAAAGAGACCCACTTCTAAAAAGCAGTAACATCTGCCCTAACAGGTACCGCTATAGAAAAATCTTCAGCTTTGGTGCACTGGGTATGCACTCCTAATGTTAAACGGACAAAAGAAAAGCTGAAGACTGCCCATCCGGCATGTGCTAGATTTTTTTATTGGTACAGAATGAGAAGAGAACTAGCTTCTGAAGCAGGGACAATGCAAATTATCACCTTATTGTGAAAATACACTACCATGCAAATTATCACCTTATTGTGAAAATACACTACCAAGATTCCAATGACAAAGTCCTCAGCTCAAACACATTGCAATCAGATGTTGGTATCTGCCTAAAAAATGCACCAGCTGAAAGTGGCTAGACAAGTGAGCTGAAACTTCTGCTTATAGCAAGGATAAACTGCTTGCTTTACTATTACCTCAACAGCTTTTAATGCAGAAGACTGGTGACCTCCTTCTCCCTCTAATGGGGCCTATGGTTGAGATGGCTAACTAGAATAGGCAGGCAGAAAGTGCTTCTAAATGCAAAAGACTGCAAGGGAGCAGCATGAGAGGCTCTCTTCTGGAGTACCATGGAGCAAACTGCATAATAAAGTGGCAGGGTCCTGAAGACAAGCAGAGAGATTCCTATCTACAAACAAACTGACCTGGACCCAAATTTAAATCTTTTAAAAGGATTGGTTTCTCTCTGTTGCTTAGGAAAAGCAGGACATCTAGAAACTTCTTGTCACTGGTTGCCAGGATGCACTTTTCACTTGGTTGTGTTCCTGAAGGGGGAACCCAAACCGTAACAAAGTAAATTAAAGATTTGTTCCTGCCTCTTCAACTGCACAGCCAAGGTAAAACCCAAAGTTTTACTGACTAAAGTACATTATGTAATCAAGACAAGAGACAATGCGAAATGGAAACTCCGTTAATGGAGTCTGAGGTACCTAATTAAAAACTGCTCATTCGTTAAAATGCACTATCCAGTTAAATCTGGGTCAGAATCTGTTTTCTAAAAATTAACTATTTAAATAACTTAAAACTAATAGAATTATTTCCATGATTTTGTTTTAACTGAAATATAAACAAGGTTTGTTTTGTTTCTTTAAAATGAGTTGCAACCCAAGCTTTGCAGTAACAATTACTAGCACATTAAAAACTGAATGTGAAATTAAAGCAACTAATTTTAAACAGAAGAAGTGAGCATAAACAACAGACAAACAAGATGAATGTAAAACAAATTAATTGATGTAGTGAAAAGTAAACTAGATTTCAAATATTATTTTATTTTTACCAAAGTAGTATATTAGCAACATAAGTAAGGATATTTTTAAAATTATATGAAAATATTTAATAAATAGGGGGTTAATGAAGCTAAACTTCACCAGGCAGCCACACTACAGACACAGTATAGTAACATACATGAGCAAAACTTGTATTTGGTTCTACAGTGGTAGAAAGTTGACTGTGATTTTCAAAGGAGCTTAAGGGAGTTAGTTGCCCATTCCCATTAAAAGTCAAAGGGTGCTGGGCTCTTAGTTCCTGTAAGCTTCTTTTCAAACCCAAATCTTACACATTTTAGTAAACTATTTTTCTACCATTTAAAAAATTTAGCTTACCTGAGTTGGCTTGGGAGCAGACATGGTAGCATCATTACTTTCTGGTTTAGGAATGCTGTCAATTAGCTCCAAGATACCCATCAGCTTTTGGTCAGAGATTTGAACAGAGAGCAAAGGCAGTTGTCCAAAAACTTTGAATCTGTCACATAAATGATGACAGTTATTTCAAATGGATGTATCAATTAAAATGCTGCATTCGTTTTCTTATTACTAACAACATCCTTACTTGGCAGCAAATTACAGAAACAGAAAAAATACTAAATGTAAGTAAGATATCAGAGGGGTAACCGTGTTAGTCTGGATCTGCAAAAGCAGCAAAGAGTGCTGTGGCACCTTACAGACTAACATAAGTTTTGTAGCACGAGCTTTTGTGGGTGAATACCCACTTCGTCGGATATCCGACGAAGTGGGTAATCATCCACGAAAGCTTATGTGCCAAAACTTCTGTTAGTCTATAAGGTGCCACAGGACTCTTTGCTGCTTTTAAATATAAGATCTATTTCATTTATATTTGAGGAAAAGATGTTTAATCTATACAAAACTGTGGCTGAACTCATCATCCATCAGATATCTGAGCAATTCTAAGTTCCCTACTGCTACCATGTTCTGTGAAAGGAAGACTCCAAATATCAATTTTAGGGGTACTTTACCCACTTCTGGATTTCTCATATCCCACAACCAGGAAGTCCTCTCTGTTATTTACTTGTTTTATTGTATTATTTATAAACACATCATAAAGCACTGTGTAAGTATAA
Organism: Gopherus evgoodei; assembly: GCF_007399415.2. Classification (NCBI taxonomy): domain Eukaryota; kingdom Metazoa; phylum Chordata; order Testudines; family Testudinidae; genus Gopherus; species Gopherus evgoodei. The sequence goes on from NC_044327.1 coordinate 36,433,639, forward strand.
AACTATTTAAGTGAAGTCAAACACATTTTCTCTATCCCAAGGAGCACGCAATCTAACACTCCAATTTAACAAAGCACTTAAGTGTTTTGTTGGGTAGGGGCTCTACTATAGACAAGAAACCTAAAACAGTATATGGGGCAACAGTTCAGGAAAAGTTGAGACAAAAGAATGCATTAAGAATTTCTAAAACAAGTTAAAGTTAAGCAAGAATTTAAAGGAGGAAGATGTTGGAAGACAGGAAATGTGACTTTTCCAAACAGAGGCGTGATCCTGCAAAGTCTTACACATATTTAACTTTAGGTGCTGCAAGTAGACTGATTTGAAGTCCTCTGGTACACTTAAGTCTTTTCAGGACTAGGACCATAAGAAGAAGCATAATTAGGTATGAACCAGAGACTAAGAAAGCAGTTTGAAATCAAAGATTTTCAACTCTTATAATCTAGCTACATCTGCTTCTCAGATTAAATATAGAACTGCAACACCATTCCTCTTCCTTCTCAGACAAGCCAATCTCTTTAAACTGTACTGAAATTTCAAATTGAATCACCAAGTCGCTAGGTCTGACCAAGTCACAGATTTCTTTCTGTAATAAGAACTTTTAAGATTTCTTCTTTAGTAGCGTCCATAGTTTCAATATTTCTATAGAGAGACATTTCAAACTGCCTTTCTGTCTCCTAATTTTGCTTTGTCCCTTGGAAACTGCCAAAATCTATGATTACTACCTGACCCGAAAGTACTTGCCCACCTACTGCCTAGTGATCTGCAATCCAAGACTCTTAGTAGTTACCATTGCTCCTGGATTTAAAGATAGCAGAAGCGGTCAGAAGCTTTTTAGCTTTTTACTTAAAAAGAAATTGTGCCTTTCCTTGGAAATGAAGACTGACACAGTCTTTGTTACCATTAGCTCCTATGACATGCTTTAACTATGTGCCAACATCTGTGTCTGTATTCTGCAAGCATAGTATATATGGCTTTTATTTTATAGGTTTTCGGAATACATTGAAGGTTTGAGATGACACGTTGCTCTGATGATGACTGACTGATAGGCAGCTGATGATGCATCAGAAAAGAGGGCAATGAGTAACAGCTGCAGCGGTAGAAATTCTTGTAGGAACAGCAGATTGAAGGGGACAAGGAAGAGGAATGGACTAGGAGCCTTATAGTGGAAAATCAGTAGAAGAAATACCCATAGAAGCAGGTTAACCAGAACTGGGAATGGCAAGAGATCTGGGGTACAGAAAGACCCTGGATCTTGTGGATGAAGCAAAGCTGTTGCAGAGCTGCCTAAGCTCTGCATAAGGGCTGATAAATTGAGGCAATGTGCCGATACCAGCTAGGCAGGCACTTTGCCATGGATGCAAAGCTCGTAGTTGTAAACTCCACTGCTCAAGGTAGGCCATCATCTCAGCATCCCTGGAGAGAGGTTTAGATTCCAGGGAGGAATCGTCTCTCTTACTTGGGGATTATAACCTCTCTAGGTCTTTAAGAAAATGGATAATCATCTCATGCAAAAAGACAGACTCACTGTCTACTTTGGCATGGAAGGCTGAAATGGCTGCTAGATGTACCCAGACTGAAGAAATGGCCAGACCCTATTGTTTCAGAAGCAGAAGGTACTCCAATGAGGACTGCATAGGCAGAATTCCACGTTGGGAGCACCAGATGGAGAATAGCTTCCATTTTGCAAAATAAGTGGTCGTGACACAGGGTTTTCTACTGCCCAGCAGGATTCTACAGACTTGCTCCAAGCAAGCTTGCTCCTCAGGATTCAGCAATGGAGCTTACAGGCCATCAGATCAAGAGAACGGAGGTTCGGGTGGAGCAGCTGACCATGGTCTTGAGAGATCAGGTCCAGGTGTAGCGGAAGCAGAAGCGGGGTCTCCACTCAAAGGCCTATGAGAGTGGTGAACCAATGCTGCCTGGGCCATGCCGGGCCTATGAGAATGACCAGGGCCCAATTCCACTTGATCTTCATCAGAACCTTGTGACTCATTAGAATAGGTGGACAGGAGTAATAGGTGTTCGTAAGAGACCATGGGGCTGTGGCCTCACAGGGAGCAGAATTGGTGGCATTTCCTGTTGTCACAAGTAGCAAACACATCTATAAGGGGAAACCCCCACCACTGGAATGTCCCTTGCCATGTCCAGAAGAAGGGACCACTCGTGGTCAGAAGAGAAAGACCTGCTGAGGTGATCCACCAGCTGGTTCTCCACTCCCAGAAGGCACAACACTTCTAGAGGGACTGAATGTGTTATGCAGAACTCCCACAGTTGGATTGCTTCCTGACATAAGGGAGAAGTGTGCACTCCACCCGGCCAATGCAGAACATGGCAGTTGTGTCATCCATGAGAACCTAAACGACCTTGTTCGTAAAGTGAAGCAAGAATGCTTGGCAGATGAGGCAGACTGCCCTGAGATCTTTGACACTGATACGAAGAAGAGCTCTTCTTGAGACCATAGACCTTGAGTCCTAAGGGACCCTAAGTGGGCATCCCAGCCGAGCGCTGACGTGTTGGAGACTAGAGATATCGACGGTTGAGGCCGTGAAAAGTGTTCTCATGCACAAACCTCATGGTGGTTCTGCCACCATGTCAGTGAGCCGGAAACAATGATGCCGTGAAGGTGAGTATACCGTGGCCAGCCAGGTTTGGTGAGGTCTGAGACATAGCTTCGTGTGTTGTACCAAGTATGTGCTCAATAGCATGCGGCCCAGAAGACTCAAACACTTCCGAGTTGTCATGACTGAATGTGTCTGGAGGGACCTTATCAGGACCATGATTGCCCAAAACTGATCTTCTGGAAGCAGGATCCTCACCTGCATGGCATTAAGATAGGCACCAATTAACTCTATCCCTTGCACAGGGATAAGTGTGGATTTATGGGCATTTATCAGTAGACCTAGTGCCCTGAAGGTTGATTGGATAAGATAGATGTTGGGTTCCACCTGAGCTCTGGACCGGCCTCTGATAAGCCAGTTCTTGAGGTACGGAATAAGTGTACTTCCCTTTTTCTGATGAAAGCCTCCACCACCACCACCACACATTTGGTTGAAATCCATAGGGCAGCCAACAGGCCACATGGAAGCTCTGTGAACTGGTAATGTATGACAAATCTTGGGAACCTTCTGTGGCTATGGAAAATCAATATGTGGAAGTATGTGTCCTTTAAACTGAGTGTGGCACACCAATCTCCTGGATCCAATGAGGGAATAACTGAAGTCAAAGAAACCATGCAGGACTTTAAGTTCTTGAGATAGTAGTTGAGACAACGCAGGTCTAGAATAGGTCTGAAAACATCTTTGGCTTTTGGGCTTAGGTAACGGGAATAGAACCCCTTTCCTCTTAAATAATGCAGAATCTCTTCTATGTCTCCTACCTGAAGGAGGGATTGGATTTCTTGTTACAACAATTGCTTGTGAGAAGGGTCCCTGAAGAGGAATGAGGAGGAGGGGTGGGAAGGTCAGAGGGACAAAAACTGGAGAGTGTATCCCACTTCTATTGTGTTAAGTACCCAATGGTCCAAGGTAATGTGGGTGCAGGCACTGTAGAAATGGGAGAGTCAGTTGGAAAACAGAGGGGTAACTGGATCCAGTATTGTGGGGACTGAGACGTCAACCTTGAACATCTTGTCAAAATGAGTGCTTTGAGCTCCCTGAGTGTCTGGGAGTGGCCTGCATCGGTCCTGTTGAAGTTGGTGGAGGAGGTCTAGGCCTGAGCCCACTGCTCCTCCTCATTTGCTGGTCCTTTCTGGCTGGCTGGACAAAGTAACAGCCAGTCTGCTGGGGCCTGTAATGTTTCCTGGATATCACTGGAGTATATAGTCCCAGAGATTTTGAGGTCACCTTGGAGTCCTTAAGACCATGGAGTCCAGTGTCTCTTTGCTCTGAAGAGCAAGGACTCTTCAAAAGGGGAAATCCTGGAGGGTTTGTTGTAACTCCTGGGGAAACCCTGACGACTGCAACCACACGCTTCTGCACATGGTCACTGCCATTGCTGTTGATCTGGCCGCAGAATCAGCTGCATTCAGGACTGCCTGAAAGAACACCCTCGCCACTGTTTTTCCCTCCTCGATCAGTGAGGAGAACTCCCATCTGGCATCCTGGAGGAGGAAGTCCTTAAATTTTTTAATAGACACCCACATATTAAAGTGATGATAGCCTTAAAAAACATGTGATGAAGCTACTATAGGGGGTTTTCCAATAGAGGACAGCATTGGTTCCAAGCAGTGGCAAGAGGATAGTTCTCTGCTGCTCTGCAGAACAGGTGGTGCAGAGTCCTGAACCTCCTGGGACGCAGGAACTGGTAGCAAAAAAAACAGATCTCTGGCTGCTGCAAACACCCCTGAAGTAGACATTGCTGCAAACTGACTGGCACACTGTCTGCCCAATGGCAATACCTCTGATGCCAGAGTCAGCAGGGCCTGTGAAGGTACCAGAGCCAGTTTTATTGGCTGCTGCAGTGCTGGAGAGGAAGAGCAGCCCAACAGGGGTCTCGCTCTATCCCAGTCCCCACGCCTACTTGCCTTTGGCATCAGAGATCGGCTCTTCTCCTGTTGTTTCTGGTGTTACTTCTTAGGTATTGTGGATGAAAATCAGTGCCAACACTCACGACTAGTGAGGGGAGTGCTGCGCACTGAAGCTGAAGTGCTTGGTGCTGAGTCTGACCAGTTCTGAAGCAGGTCTTAGGGCTGCCTCCATGAGAAGGACCTTCAACCTCTATTTCTGGTCCTTCTTGGTACAGGGTTTGAAGCCCCTGCAGATCTGGCAGCTGTCTTTTCTGTGAGATTCCCCCAAGCACTTGAGACAACTCGATTCCACGTAGCACAATGGCCTCGACTTGACACAGGAAGCAGAGGGCTTGAAGCCTAGTGACAGAGGTATGCCCCGGCACTGAGGAATGGATGAACCTCGCTGAGCATGGAGGTGTTCAACAACTAACTACTAAAAACTAACACACACTACTACAATAACTATATACACTTATCAAGAAGAGAAAACCACTAGGAAAAGTGCCTGAGCAATAAAAGTATTTCCAGCAACCATCATGGCTATAAGAAGGAACTGAAGGAGTATGGGTCGGCAGGGCCCTTTATAACGGCTCTATAAGTATGTGGCACCAGAGGGTCCTGGAGCCAACCCAATGGGTAACACTAGGGGAAAAAATTCCAGCAACTGTGCTCAGGGCACGCACACACCTACACTGGAATAGACATGTGCAAGCACTCAAAGAAGAATGTCTGTTCCTTGATCCATTGTAATAGAAAGAGGCATACACTGTGGTTGCTATGCTACTTCCAGGTGAAATTTAGTGGGCTGGTTCCTATCTACAAAGATTAAAAACACCTATAATTCAGTTCTCAGACACTGCGTTTTCATCTCTGAATCACCAACCACCTGCATTTGTCTGGAACACTTCAGCTCTTTCTTGTCAGGTTGAAATTTAAGAATTATAGTATAGTTGGGTCCTTGCAGGGACTATTCCCTTAAAAAGGAATTTATTGTGAACCTTTACACAATAGAAAGAAAAACATACTTAGGCATTCTTGCATCAGTGACAACCATTGCCCTGCTAAATTCCACTTTCACATCCATAGGCCGCAAGATATGTTGTGATGAATATTTTAGCTTACGAGCCTCCTTCCAATTTTCATCTAGTGAAAAGAAAACAGTTGTATTATTTTATGCCACAACAGATTTTCCCAACACACTGACTACATTGTGAAAATGGGTTTTGGAGCTGGGGAAGTATAGAATAAGGAAGGATAATGGAGGAAAAGTAATGTTACTTGGCTAGATGCCAAAATCACAAGTGAAATTCTTTGGTCTATATAGTATGCACCGGACCAAGCTAGGTAAGCTTGAGACCTTTTGGCCTCAGAAGTCTATGCAGTTGTAAGAAACCAAAAACTAAGAGTATGTCTACATTATAAACCTAAGCCAACCTATATTAAATTGCTGCAGTGGTGCATGTCTACACTACCTTCCTTGGGCTGGTGGCACACATCCTCACCAGGTGCGCCTCCACCAACCTAGAGGGCAGTGTGGGGAGCAGAGACCCTGGTCCCTCAGCTCTGCTCGCAGCTCCCTGCCAGGAGCCTGGCTGCTCCACAGGCTCCCAGCATGCTCCTCCCCCACCCAGCTTCCCATTCCCTGCCAAGAGCTGGGGAGGGAGCTGCCCAGGGCTTCTCACCACTGGGGAGTGGGGTTCAGCTGCCCCAGCCCCTTTAGCCCCCCACTCTATACTAGGAGCAAGCAGGGAGCCACTCAGGTTTCTCAACCTGGCTCCCAGATGGGAGACAGGTTCAAAGCTGCCCCCGCTTCTCACCCTACGAATCGAAGTTGCCAGGTCTTCAGCTCCCAGCTGGGAGCAGAGTCTAGCCCAGCACTCCAGGAGGATGGGGGCTTTCTTATCAATTTCATGGCTCCTGCGATGCAGTATCTACACAGAGACTTGATTGCCCTAACTATACCAACATATGCCATATGCCTCTTGTGGAGGTGGAGTTATGATGTCCATGTAACAGGACATTTACAACAGTGGAAGGAAGGCTGTAGTGTAGACACAGACATAATTAGGTCAGCAGAAGCTGCTTTATGTCTACTTAAATGTGTAGTACAGACCAGCCCTAAGACTGCACAGCTTGGTTGCCAGGCTTAATTAAGGGCTTGGAAAATTCACTGTGTGTAGATGTGTGGGAATCGATTTGCAGTTTTAAAAATATCTATCCCAAAGGCAATCACGACCTAGAATGCACTCATGTGTGGAAGAGAAGAACAAAATTTACTGGAAACTCAATTGTTGATTAAAAATTGGCACAATGGTTACAAAATTTTTGTTCAGTTGTCTCAACAAAAAGCAATTCATTTTGTGAATACTTACGATGTTTGCAGTAAAGTAGCTGTATACTGCTGAGCTGAATATCAAAGCTATCATAAGCTCTTGACATGATATCTTCAATGGTGCTTTGTCCTACTTTGAGTTCTGACACATCAGAACGACTTTTACTCGTCATCTTAAATAATCACAAAAAGTAATTAAAATCAGTTTAAAAATCCTTCAAGCACTGGTCATACAAATATTCAACTTCTATCAGATTAGAGGTCAAATATCAAATAATTATTTTAATAAACAACAGGATCCATAGGACTAATATTCCACATCAGACTAGTAATTTATGTAGTGCAAAATCCTCCCTCCAGTAATAGCCAGAATTAGATACTTTTCAAGAAACCCCATAATGAACCACTAAGAAATAAGCTGCCCACAGGAAAAATTGCTTCCTAAACTCCTGTTAGTTATTAGGTAACTTTTGCCCTGAACCATGAGAGCTCATACTCCTTTATAGTTTATTTTATCTAATGTTACTGTGACTGTTAAACATACAACTGTCTAATCTATTTTTTATCCTGCCAAACTAAACTCTGTCTCAAATGATAACAAGTAGCAGAGTTACACAATTTGTAATTAATCCGTGGAAATGTTATTTCCTTTTATCAGTTTTAAATTTCTTGCCCTTCAATCTCATTGGCCATCCTCTTGGTCTTTTATTACAAAAAGTTATAAACTTAGAAACGCCCAAATATCCTCAGCACCATTATGTATATTCATGCTGTCCCCTCTTACTCATCTCCTAGCTAATTTAGGCAGCCCTCGTTTTTTTAATCTCACCTCATAAAGAAGTCCTCCCATGCCTCTAATCATTTTTGTCATCTACTTTTAGAAATTTTATATTTCTACTCTATGTTTTTGAGGTGGGTTAACAATCTTGAACTACAATGCAATTATGAAGTTCTACAATAGATTAATATAATAGCATTGTAAGTTTTCAATATTAATTTCTAACCCATTCTTCATACATACTCACTTTTTTAAAAACCATGTCAAGTGGCAGGACAAGAATAGAAAATGATGATAATTCATGATAAAATTTAATTTGTAATGTAATTAAATTTAACATTCTTGTAGGGCAGAAAAATACAAAAGAAACCCACCAGAGTAGCATTTAACTTCAAAAAGAGGCACTACACAAAAATGAGGAAGCTAGTTAAATGGAAATTAAAAGGAACAGTCACACAAGTGAAATGCCTGCAAGCTACATAGAAACTTTGTTTAGAAAAAAACAAACAAAAAGGCGCAAACTACATGTATACAAACACAATGATATCATGGCTAAAGAGAGAAAAAGAGGCAGACACAAAAAGACATCCTTTGGAAACTGCAAGTCAAATCCTACTGAGGAAAACAGAAGGGAGCATAAACTCTGGCAAATCAACTAAAGTAGTATAATTAAGCAGGCTAAAAAAGAATGTGAAGAGCAACTACCAAATGACACAAAAGCTAACAATAAAAAAATTTAAGTACACCAGAAGCAAGAAGCCTGCCAAACAATCAATGGGACCACTGGACAATCCATGTGCTAAAGGAGGACTCAAGGAAGACAAGCCCATTGTGGAGAAGCTAAATAAATTCTTTGCATTGGTTTCCACTGCAGAGGCTACGAGGGAGATTCCCACACCTATGCCACTGTTCTTAGCAGACAAATCTGAGGAACTGTCCCAGACTGAGGCACCAGCAGAGGTGATTATGGAACAAATTGATTAACTGAACAGTAATAAGTCATCAGGACGAGTTCTGAAGGACCTAAAATATGCAATTGTAGAACTGCGAGCTATGGTACATAATCTATCACTTACATCAGCCTCTGCCCCAGATGACTGGAGGATAGCTAATGTAACACAGATTTTTTAAAAGGCTCCACAGGCAATCCTGGCAATTACAGGCCAGTAAGCCTAACTTCAGTACCAGAAATATTGGTTGAAACTATAGTAAAAGAATAGAAAGATCAGACACAGATGAACACACTATGCTGGGTAAGAGTCAACACAGCTTTCGTAAAGAAAAATCATGCCTCTCTAAAATATTCTTTGAGGGTGTCAACAAACATTGACAAGAGTGATCCAGTGGATTTAGCCTACTTTAACTTTGAGAATGTTTTTGACAAGGTCCCTCACCAACAGCTCTTAAGCAAAGTAAGCAGTCATGGAATAAGAAGGAAGGTACACTAATGGAAAATTAACTGTTTAAAAGTAGGAAACAAAGGGAAGGAATAAATGATCAGTTTTCACAGTGGAGAGGGGTAAATTGCAGGGTCCCACTAGGATCAGTACTGGGACCAGTGCTGTTCAACATATTCACAAATGATGGTAAAAAGGGAGTAATCAGTGACGTGGCAAAGTTTGCAAATGATTCAAAATTACTCAAGATACTTAAGTCCAAAGCTGACTGCAAAGACTTAGGGCATGGCTACACTTGCAGATGTAGAGCGCTGTGAGTTAAACCTGTCTTCGGAGAGCACAGTAGGGAAAGTGCTGCAGTTTGTCCACACTGAAAGCTGCTTGAGCACTGGCGTGGCCACATTTGCGGCACTTGCAGCGGCATTGGGAGCGGTGCATTATGGACAGCTATCCCAGCACGCAAATGACTGCAACGTACTTTTCAAAGGGGGGGCGGGTGTAGACCAGTGGACTCACCCTGCGGCGTTTCCTGCTGGTCATTTCCAGGAATTAGCTCGTTCCAGCTCTGAAGCACCCTCTGCAGGCCGGAGATCCGCCTGTCCTCTGGCCCCCATGTCCCTCCCTGGACCCCAGTGCCCCTTTAACTGGGGTGCTGCCCCCTGGCAGTACCCCACCAGTCTGGGTCTCCCCTCCCTGGGGAACTCCCAACCCACTATCCCCCCTTGCCTCAGTCTTGGCTACTGCCAGTCATCACTTAGCCCCCGTTCCCTGGGGCAGACTGCAGCGTATCAGCCACTCAACACAGGCAAAGGAGTTTGGACCTGCTGCCTTGGCCTACCTGTGGCTACCCCTCTGTAGCCCCAGTACCTGTCTGGCCTTACACTACGCCGCAGCCTGGGGGGTTTACCAGGCAGAGCCCTTGTCATAAGCAGATTGTTAAGGGTTAATGTCTCTTGTACCTGTAAAGGGTTACAAGCAGGGAACTGGACACCTGACCAGAAGACCAATCAGAAGACAAGATACTTTTAAATTTGGGTGGAGGGAAACTTTTGTGTGTGTTCTTTGTGTGTTGTGTGTTCTTCTCTCGGAGGGTCTGAGAGAGACCAGACATTACTACAGGCTAAGTTTCTTTTCATATAGTAAGTAAAAACAGGTGGTTTAGGCTTTTTGATTGTTTTACTCTATTTGCAATTGTGGATCTGGCTGGTTAACTTTTATATGTGCAGTTGCTGGGAATATTCTGATTTGTATTGGTACTGGGGGGAAGTCTCTTTCTAGTGTCTGTAAGCTATAGGACCCTGTAAGATTTACATCTTGAAGTTAGAGATAATTTTTTACTTTTTCCTTCCTCTTATTAAAAGATTTCTTTTTTTTTTTTTTTTTTTTGAGAACCTGATTGATTTTTTCTTCCTTGTTTCCCTTGTGTTATTCCAGGGGATTGGGATACTCACCGGGACGGATGGGGGGGGGGGAGATAGAATCTCTCTTTGTTTTCCTTGAAACTATTTGCCTCTTGGTGGAAGGGAAGAGAGATGCTTCTCTGTATGGTGATTTAGAGGTTAGATCAGTATCTCTCAGGATAGCCCAGAGAGGGAAATTCTGAGAGGGGGAAAGGTGGGGGGAATGGTTTATTTCTCCTTGTTTTAAGAACCCAAGGGATCTGGGTTCTTGGGTCCCCAGGGAAGGTTGGGGAGGTCAGAGTGCCCCAAAAGACTATATTTTTGGGTGGTGGCCGTGCTATCAGATCTAAGCTGGTAATTAAGCTTAGAGGATTCAGGTGCTAGTATCTCATTTTCTGAACTCTAAGGTTCAGATCTAAGAAGGAATGCTATGATAGCCCTACAACTTCCTTGCCCTATTCCCCACCCCTGCTTCCCTCAGGTACTTTCTCTCAGCTTCCAACAGCCAGGCCCTTCTCTCTCTGAACACAGAGAGAGACTGAGACTGCTTCAGCCCAGTAGTCCCTTTATAAGGCCAGCTGAGTCAGTTTGGGGCATGGCCATAGCTGTGGCTGTTTCCCCACTCAGCCTAGGATGTTCTCCCAGCCTGCCAGCACTCTCAGAGGGCTGGTTCCAACCCTATCAGGGCTGGAGCGGGTCACCACTCCACTACAGGGGAGTGGAATATAACAGGAGTTTGTTGTGTGCATGGAGGGGGGGTGACAGAGAGTGGGGTTTTGGGGGGCTGAGAGCACGTCAGAATGCTGTCTTGTAAGTTCAGACAGCAGTAGAACCCCCCACACACCCCCCAGCATTCCACACTATTGGCTTGCATGCTGGCTGTCAGAAACAGAGCTTTGAAAGGGCATTTCTGCATTCCTACAGGAGTTCAAAACAACGACATGAATGGCCACTTGATTTAAGGGGATTATGGGACATTTCCAGAGGCCGATCAGAGTGCAGTAACCCAACACCTCATTCACACTGACGCCCGTGTGCTGTAGCCAAGGCGCAGCAAATGTTATTCCTCTCAGCAAAGTGGAGTACCAGTACCGCTGTAGCCGCCGAATCAGAGCGCTCTACATGCCTTGCCAGCGTTGACAGGGAGTGAGCTAGGGAGCCCGGTGCTCCTTTATTGCACTGTAACTCGCAAGTGTAGCCAAGCCCTTACAAAGGGATTTCACAAAACTGAGTGACTGGGCAACAAAATGGCAACTAAAATTCAGTGTTGATAAATGCAAAGTACAGCACTTTGGAAAAGAATCCCAACTATGCATTCAAAGAATTCTAAATTAGCGGTTACCACTCAAGAAAGAGATCTTGAAGTCAACATCGATAGTTCTCTGATCCATTCGGTCTGCAGCGGCAGTCAAATAAGCTAACAGAATGTTAGGACTCATTAGGAAAGGGATAGATAATACGACAGAAAATAGCATAATGCCACCATAAAAATCCATGGTACTCTCACACATCACATACTGCCTATAGTTCTGGTGGCCCCATGTCAAAAAAGATATATTAGAAATTAGAATCAGAAAAGGTACTGAAGGGCAATAAAAATGATCAGGAGTATGGAACAGATTCCTTATGAAGCAAGATTAAAAAGACACCAACTGTTCATTTTAGAAAAGAGATGACTAAGGGGGGATATGATAAAGGTCTATAAAATAACGAATGGTGTGGAGACAGTAAACAGAGAAGTGTTACTTACCCCTTCACACACCAGAGGTCACCCAATTAAATTAATAAGCAGGCAGGTTTAAAACATAAGGAAGTACTTCACTCAATGCACAATCTATGGTCGTTGCCAGGAGACATTATGAAGGGAAAAAGTATAACCAGATTCAAAAAAGAATTACATACATTCGATGGATAAGTCCATCAGTGGCTACTAGCCAAGATGGTCAGGGGTGCAACCCCATGCTCTGGGTGTCCCCCTAAACCTCTGACTGCAAGAAGCTGGAACTGGATGACAGAGGATGTTTAACTATAATTGTCCTGTTCTGTTCTTTCCCTGACGCATCTGACACCAGCCACTGTTGGAAGACAGTATATTGGGCTAGCTGGACCAATTCTTATGTCTTATATTTGAAGCTGAACCCAGCAACCAGCTCCATCAGCACTAGTTCAGGCTCAGCAGCTGTCTTAGTATGAACATATTAGGATGGAAAACCAATGAATTCTGAAGTGCGTGTATCCAGGAATGCCTGTGATCACACAGACTCCAAAACCTTCTGTGGTGCAATAAGACTGCCAGTGATAGGCATAAATTGAACATACAATTCGATCACCTTAAGCATCCTGCTAGAGATCGATCTAGTGGCGTTTTATTAACAAAGCGGTCACGTCCCTTTGGGATTTGCCGTGATGATGATGATGCAGTTATGAGTTCTCGACATTTTTGCAAATTTGGTCCTTGGTGTTTCACATGGGGCAACCAGAAATTAGGAACAATCAGTAGTAAACTGTGAACATTCTCGTTTTAATGTTTGTCTTAAGTGGTTAAGCCTTTGTGATTCTGGGAAGTCTGGTGGCAGAGGAGGAACAAACTATAATTCTCTAGGCTAATAACTTTTTTTACCCATATGCTGCAATCTCTTGCCTCATTCACTACACACCATCCAACATCTATAGCAGAAGAGATCACCATCCTATATACACCATACTTATACACAACTGATGCATTCATTCTAGAAGAACTTTGGAGTGCCAGACTTTGAAACCTTAATGATTTTAATTTAGTTTTTTTAATGTAATTTCCTATATTTCAAAAAAAACCCTGAAAACTTAGTTTCTATTATGTGGAACCATATTGCCCCCAGCATGGGTTGTCAATAGCATAAGGACCTTTAGATCCACAGCACAGACTTTTACATCATTAGCTCAAGTGGCAGATGGCAATCAGTAGTAGGCTGTTATTTTCTATGTAGAACAGCCACAGGACCAGGAGAGGAGCAAGAGCTGGGACACATTTTGCCAATTAAATTTCACAGCAGAGGAATGTAGATTCAGGATTCCTGGGTTATGTATCAGGTTCTGGACAGAAGTGTGCATTAGTGGTTACCGACTCTATTGCCAGGGCTCTAGTCCTTCTCCCTCTCCACTCCTTTACAAACACTCCTTACCAGCTTCTCTCCCCTCTGCTTCCTTCCACTCACAGGCTCCTGCTGCTCCCACATTTCCATTCCTCTGCATTTCTGCCAGGAGCCAACAGAGGGAGCATTTAGTGGTAAGGCTGCGAGTTTGTCACAGAAATCTGCAGCGGTCCGTGCTCCTGGTTCAGGGACAACTCAGGAAGTCCCTGTGCCAGGTGCACCGGCCACTGCTGGGGCAGTCTCGGGCCACGACACCCCCATGCTCCCCCTGAGCAGCAGTGTTTGGGTGTGGGAGGGGGCAAGGGGAGTGGGGCATGGGAAAGGGTGAGGTGAGCTCTGGGCAGCACTTACCTGTGAGGCTCTCCAGAAGCAGCGACATCCCCCTCGCTCAGCAGCTAAAGGGAGGCATGGCCAGGCAGTTCTGTGGGCTGCCTCCGGCCAGAGCACTGGTTTCACAGCTCCCATTGGCAGGGAACCACAGCCAAGAGACTTGTGGGGGAGATGCCTACAGGTCACGGGTCATGAATTTTTGTTTACTGCCTGTGACCTGTCTGTGACTTTTACTAAAAATACCCATGACTACAATGTATCCTTATTTGGTGCACAGTCTCCCGGCTGTCAGTTCCTGTGCCTGGTGACACAGCATCCCCCAGTATCCAGGTGAAGCTCCTGAAGGGAAGTGCTGCTCAGCCTCTGAAGTCGTAGTGGGGCACATGCCCGATGCATATGGAATCTTCAATGATTTTAAACTTCCAAACTCTAACAAATCTCTACTAAGCCTGTACAAACAGAGTTTTCATAGGCTTATGCTTAGGACAAAGTTTTCATGCAGGTACCTAAAAGAACATCCTGTGGCGACCATGCTGTCAAACATCAAACCCTTATTCCAAAAACATGGAGGTGCTAAACATTCACAACAAAGTTATTTTAAGATTTTTTTTAAATATGGGCAAAACATTATTCCCTAATCTTGTTCTCAGAAACAAGTAAATCATTTTAGCTAAAAGAGTCAAAAAAATTCAGCCTGAGACAGACATCCAGCATGCAAAATTTCAGCCCAAATCATTATAGTTTGGCAAAATTATAAGCAACAGCAAACAGTCTTACAATGGGATAAGCAAACTTAATATGCAGTGCTGCCAGTGTCACCTATATATATATAGATAGATATATAGATATATATCAGTTGCCAACATACAAAGAAGGGGAACATGCTATTTTAAATTCTGTTAGTTCAATAAGGCAGCAATCATCCTGGGGCAGGAATAATATTTTCTGTGTTTGGTATAGGGTGACCAGACAGCAAATGTGAAAAATCGGGACGGGGGTAATAGGAGCCTATATAAGAAAAAGACTCAAAAAAACCGGGACAGTCTCTATAAAATCGGGACATCTGGTTATCCTAGTTTGGTATGGTGTTAAGCACACTAAAAGCATTTGATATACATTTATTAATTTACCTTTGCTTGTTTTTTCCCTAAAATTTAAATCATCTATTACATTTAATATAAAGGATAAATATTTTGACGTTTTGATTAAGTCCTATACTCATAAATGATCATTCTACTCAATCCATATCATTTTAGTGGATAATGAACAAGAGAAGAGCATTGGCAAGGGGTGGGAGGAAAAGGATACACAGTATTCAATTAAAAATATTGTGTTAATCACATATGTCAGAGTAAGAGAGATTCTGTTTCTTTGTATTCCAAAATAGTATCAGGGATGCCAGGATTAAAAACTGTTAAGAACAATTTTCATGCATTACTTTACGGCATTCAAAGATTCGCAAAGGAAGTGGCCTCACTTTTGTCATCTACACTATCCACTCTAAGTGGATTAGAGAAGTGTTCAGAACAGGAGAAGAAATCCAGACTTGTCTAGAAAGCAGTTTAAAATGAATCACCATTATATCAATTGAATAGGAACATTTAAATAAATCCATTATATTCAACAGAATTTAAGTTCATTTTTAACATATTACAATAAGTAGAAGCCAAATTATCACAATAAATCATTTCATGAGTGGAAACTGTACCTGTAGGTTACCAAGATCCAGAAGTAGTAAATTTGATGTAGATTCATAAAATCCATTTTGTGGAACAAGGACGTATGGAGCCATTAAATTAATTTTTAGATTGAGAACTTTCTGTGTTTCAATAATATATAATAATCCTAGAAAATAATCACATTGAGACAGGTAAGGAGTCAATATGAAACCATGTCTTTAAACATATTTTAAATAAATTATGGTGATAAGGTATGAACCAGAGGACAAATTTCATTACAACAGGATTACTAAAATACACAGCTAAAATTTTAAACTGTTCAACCACATCAAACATAGTCAACCATCCCAAATATACAGTATCCTGATTTATTCTGATAGATCTCAATTCTCTTTACTGGTTACACATTCATAAATGTACTTCTTATTAGTGTAATTCTTTTCAGTGTTCAAAGTACCCAAGAATAATAATTAATCACCTTGTCAGTTCTAATGAATATAGCATAAATGATGACAAAGGACATTTTCTCTAAGAAATCACAATAGCCAATTTCATGAGGACTGTGTGACACTGTAGGCTTAATACACTAGAATTAAATTACAATACAAAAATATTCATGTGACAATGAGATTTGCTTTTAATCAAAGTTTAAATCCTCAATATTATTTTCTCTATTTCCCATCTACTATAACTATCTTAGTCTAATAATTTCTGAGTCATTGTTCAGAATAAAATGATTTTCTCAAATCATTTTTACAAAAAATTCTATTATGTAAAGTCACTCAACTATCTCTAGCCCCAAGAATTCAGCAATCATGAGACAAAAAATAAAGAAGTAAATTAGACTGGTTTAAAAACAACACGATTTAAAATATATACACACTGCCTTTTGATTTTTTGAATTTTAAGTCTCAACTACTAATTTATCTATGATCATTAACCAACGTAGTTAAGAGGGGAAGTGAAGATTGTAAACTAGAAATGAAAAATGGGGGAAGCAGACAGTTACCAAATATACATCAGACGTCATTAAGTGGAGAAAATTGATAATGTAAGCTAAAGATAACAAGGAAAATCCATGGCTGACAGAGCTAAGGATAAGAAGGAGAGTCTCTTTCATAGATTCATAGATTCTACAGTCAGAAGGGACCAATGTGATCATCTAGTCCGACCCCCTGCACAAAGCAGGCCACAGAACCCTACCCTCCACTTCTATAACAAACCCCTAACCTATGCCTGAGTTATTGAAGTCTTCAAATTGTGGTCTGAAGACCTCAAGCTGCAGAGAATCCACCAGCAAGTGACCCATGCCCCACACTGCAGGGGAAGGCGAAAAACCTCCAGGGCCTCTGCCAATCTGCCGTGGAGGAAAATTCCTTCCCGACCCCAAATATGGCGATCAGCTAAACCCTGAGCATGTGGGCAAGACTCACCAGCCAGCACTCAGGAAAGAATTCTCTGCAGTAACTCAGATCCCATCCCATCCAACATCCCATCACTGAGCATTGGGCACACTTATCTGGCGATAATCAAAGATCAACTGCCAAAATTAGGCTCTCCCATCATACCATCCCTTCCATAAACTTATCAAGCTTAATCTTAAAGCCAGATATGTCTTTTGCCCCCATTACTCCCCTTGGAAGGCTGTTCCAGAACTTCACTCCTCTAATGGTTAGAAACCTTCGACTAATTTCAAGTCTAAACTTCCTAGTGTCTTCGTTTTGTTTCTTTTGTTAAGTATATTAGGAACAAAAGAATGCCTAACAATGACAGAGGTCCATTTCTAGATGGAGTTGGTAAAAATGTTAATAATAATTCCGAAGAGGCAGAAGTGTTTATTTAAATCTTCTGTATTTTTAAAGAAGTAGGATGATATATTCATACGATATGAGGATGATAAAGTCATTTGCAATCCCATAGTAACTGAGGACAACAAACAGCTTCTAGTAGGGATGAACATTTTAAAAATCAGTAGGCCTGGATTACCTGCACCCAAGAAGTCCTAAAAGAGTTGTCTGAGCCACCATGCAAGTGATTAACCCCAGCCCACATCTTTGTGGGTCGTGGTGGGGCTGAAGCTCCAGCCCAGAGCTTCACAGGTGATGGTGGGGCTGAAGCCAGAGCCAGGAGCTCTGTGGGCAGCAGGAGGCTGAAGCCTAAGCCTGAGTCCCACTTGGGCAGGGCTTTCAAGCCTGAGCAATTTAGTTTGGGCAGGCCCACTTGTGGCATGCAGACCCAAAATTTTCCTGCTTTCCACCCCCAGTAGGCCGCTGTGCATCATTTCCAATACTGAGGCACTTCCTGTACTCAGGTACGTGTGTTCATCTGGCAGCCTACTCAGCACATGTTGTGTTGAAACCAAATTTGAAAAGTTACTGTAGAAATAATTTTATTAATGAACCATTTTCTGAAGAAAAGTGGAGGGAAGGGGAGTACTGAAGGGGAGTCGACTGCCTCTTGCAGCAAAAGATGGGCTGACAAATGAGGTTCCAAACAGCAGTAAAAAGCCAAGAAGCCACAAATATGATCCAAAATATTTGGAATATGAATTCACATGGAGCTTTAAGGATTTGTGTTCATCAATACAAGCTCATCCCTCCCGTTAGGTGCATATTTATTATTTTTATTTTTTACTACTAGATATAAAGATTGTCTTACTTCTGCGCTGCCGCCAGAGCTGGGTGGCTGGAAAGTGGTGGCTGCTGGCCAGGCGCCCAGCTCCGAAGGCAGCACTGTCAGCAGCAGCACAGAAGTAAGGGCGGCCATGGGCAGCTGGAAAGTGGTGGCTTCTGACCAAGGGCCCAGCTCGGAAGACAGCAACATAGAAGTAAGGATAGCAATACCATAAGAAGTAAGCAGCATCCCTACTTCTATGCTGCTGCTGGCGATGGCACTGCCTTCAGAGCTGGGCTCCTGGCCAGCAGATGCCACCCTCCAGCCATCCAGCTCTGAAAGCAACTCTACCGCCAGAAGCAGTGCAAAGGAAAGGCGGCAATACCACAACCCCCCTACCATAACCTTGCAATGCCCTCACTATCCCCTTTTGGGTCAGGACCCCTACAGTTACAACACTGTGAAATTTCAGATTTAAATATCTGAAATCATTAAATTTATTATTTTTAAAATTCTATGACCATGAAATTGACCAAAATAGACCATGATTTTGGTAGGACCCTGATCCTAAGGTACCCGTGTGTGTGTGGAGTAGAAGGTATGTACTCTTAAGTGGTTTATCTTTTCATTTCCTTGTTTTGTGGGTTTGTGTCAGGTATGCAACAACCCTGTTTCCAAACAAAAACTTTGTATGTATTAATTATATTAGGTGACAGGGCGCATTTCTTGTACTCAATGAATGCCAAAATGTTACATAACTTAAAAAACACATCTCAAAACCTCCTGAAACCAGTGATAGTTTAACCCTTTTATTGTACTGACATTTTGCTCTCTCTTTAAATTTCATCTTTTATCATGTTTTTGTGGAAAACTTTAAATCATGTAAGTACTTATATGGCCCCTCATCACCACAGTAAATGAGTATCTATAGGAAAACATTTCCTATTTTTGTTTCTTTGCAATTAATACATTAATCAGCAGTTATGATACATTTACAACACAAGTATATTTTAAAAATTCAGCTAAAAGAAAAAAAGCCTTCAAAATTTATCAAAAACTGCATCACTGAAAATGTTTATTAACATTCACCTGTCGACGTCTTCTCACGAAATTCTTCAAGCTTCATCAAAGTTGCTGAGGTCAGTTGCTCTAAATGTACATCTTTTGGAGGCCTGAAGAAATCCACTAAACTATTCACAGTCCTCTGTTAAAATACAGATATAATAAACATAAAAGAAAATGAATGCTTACATCAGATTTTTAGAATACTAATGCTTCACAACATTTTTCACTTACTGCATCATATATTATTTCCAATGGTTGTGATTCAATTCTAAGCTTCTGATCAGCTTTCTCATCTAAAGGATTGGTCTCAAACATTATGCTCAAGAGTGATGTATTGTTTTCTGAATGGACTGTTCGAGAAGATAGCAGACAGGGTATGAATTTTTCTTGAGACATGCCTGTAACTTCAAATGTGCTTATTTTCGTTTCAAACCTGTATAAAGTGAAAACAGTATAGGAATTACATTTAAATTGAATGTTTAAATAAACAACAGATGTCTCAGACTACAAGATAAGTAGCAGGTGCCAGCTTAAAAGAACAAATCTCCTCCTCCATCAAAACAAGTCTAAGGAATTGTCTACATTTAATTTGCAACAAGCTGTGGAGTGAATCTACCTGGCACTAGCCCACAATGAACTGTCTACATGGACCCTGCTGATGTGCTATTAACATCTCCTCAATGCACTTTCATCTACTCCCAGGTCAAAAAGGACTATATGAAAGCATATTACCAGTACATCAGCAGGATCCACAAGAACAGTTAGTCCATAGCAGGACTCCCTCTCTCTACAGTCACTCCTCACTTAATGTCATCCCAGTTAACGTTTCGTTATTAGGTTGCTGACCTATTAGAGAACATACTCCTTTAAAGTCCTGCAATGTTCCCTTATAATATTGTTTGGCTTCCCCCAATTGGTGCTCCTGGGGAGCAAGAGGGCCATTCCCCCCCACCCGGTGCTCCGGCTAGGAAGTGGGGTGAGGGCATGAGGGCTTGTCCCATTCCGCCTGCCCAAGTCTCCTGCCAGGGAGCAGGGTCGGGGTGCGATGTCTTGCCCCGTTCTGCCTCCCCAGCATTCCAGCCAGGGAGCAAGCAAGCCCCCACACTCCCACCCCGCTACACCCCGCCTCAACCAAGCTTCACAATCATCATTGGTGAGTACAGTATTAAATTGTTTACAATTATTTAAAACTTACACTGTATATGTATATAATGTATTCTGTCTGGCAAAAAAAAATCCCTGGAACATAACCCTTCCCCCCACCCTCCCGGTTTACATTAATTCTTATGAGGAAATTGGATTCGCTTAACATCGTTTCACTTAAAGTTGCATTTTTCAAGAACATAACTAGGACGTTAAGTGAGGAGTTACTGTATTTAATATAGGCATAACTGTGTGAACCAATGGCTGTGAACCAGCGTATGCCTGGCCATGGCAGAATAGTAACACATCAGGTATTGGCTAACGAAGTAAGCATATCCCTGACCCGAGAGGATAGTACAGAGACACACAGATCTCTCAAGTAATTACACAAACACACTCATAAGAGACGATACAGGAACACACCAACCTCTTGGAAGATTAGGATGGGATGACAGAATAATAGATAAGGATGTTTTGTTCTAACTAGGAGGTACAAGAATAAGGGTAGTATCTAACAATGTCTGGAGTGTAATAATTAACTTGTTTTTATCAATGTATAAAAGGAGAAGTCATAGGAAGGGCATCTTTGTATTCGCTGAAGGAACAGCATCCTCATGTGCTGACTGAGCAGGACCATTGTTATAGGAACACATGTGTTAGTGTGCCTGTAATCAATGAACCAGGGTGCTAGTACCGTGCTTGTCGACAATAAACCTGGCTGACTGCCTTCAACACCGACCTGAGCCTGTGGTCTTTCCTTATGAATCACACTAAGGTCTACTGAATCAGTAAGCTACATTCTCTGCTAGTGCAGCTGACATAGGAGCTCCAAGAGCAGCAACACTGGCAACAGTAATTTAACCTAACAGCACTAA
Organism: Gopherus evgoodei; assembly: GCF_007399415.2. Lineage (NCBI taxonomy): Eukaryota > Metazoa > Chordata > Testudines > Testudinidae > Gopherus > Gopherus evgoodei. Next base: position 36,454,892 of record NC_044327.1, read on the forward strand.
CAACTTGCCATCAAAATGGAACATTTTTCCTAACCAATTATTTTCCTTCTTCAGCATCTTTTCTGCCAATCAAGATTGTCTGGTTTCACCCACATAGTTGAAATTGGGCATTTAGCGTACTGGACGAAATACATCACATGAGGTCAACTGAGATCTCTCTGTCACCACCTACAATAAAGAACTCAAAAGATGACTCTCACACGACAATTCACCCAGAAATTCAAGATCATCAAATCTTTTCCCCAAACAACTCCAAGCAGTGATTTCCCTACACCTCCCCGAATTCCCCACTCCCCAGTTTTGTGAACTAGTTACATGCCAAACCTGGTGGCTGAACTTTGCGACTTTGTCTTCACCCACAATTATTTCACATTTGGGGACAATATATACCTTCAAGTCAGTAGCACTGCTATGGGTACCCGCATGGCCCCATAGTATGCCAACATTTTTAGGGCTGACTTAGAACAATGCTTCCTTAGCTCTCATCCTCTAACGCCCCTACTCTACTTGTGCTACACTGATGACATCTCCATCATCTGGACACATGGAAAAGAAGCCCTTGAGGAATTCCACCATGATTTCAACCATTTCCATCCCACCATCAACCTCAGCCTAGATCAATCCACACAAGCAGTCCATTTCCTTGACACTACTGTGCAAATAAGCAATTGTCACAAACACCACCCTACACTGGAAGCCTACTGACCACTATACTTATCTACATGCCTCCAGCTTCCATCCAGGACACACCATGTGATCCATTGTTTACAGCCAAGCTCTAAGATACAACCGCATTTGCTCCAATCCCTCAGACAGAGATGAACACCTACAAGATCTCTATCAAGCATTCTTAAAACTACAATACCCACCTGCTGAAGTGAAAAAACAGATCGACAGAGCCAGAAGAGTACCGAGAAGTCACCTACTACAGGACAGGCCCAACACAGAAAATAACAGAACACCACTAGCCGTCACCTTCAACCCCCAACTAAAACCTCTCCAGCGCATCTTCAAAGATCTACAGCCTATCCTGAAAGATGATGCCTCACTCTCCCAGATCCTGGGAGACAGGCCTGTCCTTGCTTACAGACAGTCCCCAAACCTGAAGCAAATACTCACCAGCAACCACACACCAAACAACAAAAACATTAACCCAGGAACCTATCCTTGCAACAAAGCCCGATGCCAACTCTGTCCACATATCTATTCAAGTGACATCATAATAGGACCTAATCACATCAGCGACGCGATCAGGGGCTCGTTCACCTGCACATCTACCAATGTGATATATGCCATCATGCGCCAGCAATGCCCCTCTGTCACGTACACTGGCCAAACCAGACAGTCTCTACACACACACAAAAAAAAAAATGGACTCAAATCTGACATCAGGAATCATAATATTCAAAAACCAGAAGGAGAACACTTCAACCTCTCTGGCCATTCAGTAACAGATTTAAAGGTGGCAATTTTACAACAGAAAAACTTCAAAAACACAGACTCCAACTTGAATTAATATGCAAACTAGATACAATCAATTTAAGCTTAAACAGAGACTGGGAATGGCTAAGCGATTATACACATTGAATCTATTTCCCCAAGTTAACTATTCTCACACCTTCTTGTCAAATTGCGTTAAATGGGCTATCTTGATTATCACTACAAACGTTTTTTTTCTCCTGCTGACAACAGCACATCTTAATTTTCATGTTATCTGTATGTATATATATCTCCTCACTATAAGTTCCATTCTATGCATCCGATGAAGTGGGTCCACGAAAGCTGATGCTCAAATACATTTGTTAGTCTCTAAGGTGCCACAAGTACGCCTGTTCTTTTTGCGAATACAGACTAACACGGCTGCTACTCTGAAACATGCCAATTTAGTGACTGTTTGGAAATTTGAATTGAAATTGAAATATTAATACAGACTTTAAAAGCATATTCAGTGTATGATAAAATGTGTACCTGAAAGTATAATAGATTTGAAAAGTATGAAGAGAGACTAGCTTCCTTATACAGCTGTTGTTTTTTATGATAATGTCAGAGTATTCATTTCAGTGATGTTGGCCAACCTAATAATTTCAAATGATGATTTGTAAGCAAAGTCTAAATGAGCTCTCCCTGACAGCTAATGATAAGCTGGGGGCTCGGGGAAAAGGCTTTAGGACCAGACTGTATTTACATTCGCGCCTAATTTACCTACATATACAGCAAACAGAGCTGTGCTGCTCAAGTGATGGATTTTGGCTGGGGTTGGGTTACAAAAACACTTGAATGCAGGGTGGGGGTGGGAATGAAATGTTGTTGTTCTTATTGTATGAGCAAAGGGCAGTAGAAATGTACTTAGCCTGTGCTGATTAAGGGCATCAAGAGAGAGGGTGGGGACCTGTCCCTCTCCACTGTTTAAAGACAGAGCTGATTAGGATCCATAGATAGTCTTTTGTTCTGTTAAGTGACCACTGCAACTGAAATCACTGATAATTATGTCTAAGTGCTTAGTCCTGCTGTGGGACAGTATTCCTGTGGGTACAGTGTTTTTGTGTAAAAGATAGCCCAGACTCCACTAGCAGCGAGGTTCCACCACTGAGAGCTCAGCTGAAATCACTGAAAGCTGGTGGAACCTCAAGAGACCAACTCACAGAGGTCACAGTGGCAGGTGGCAGCAGAAGGTGACTGTGCAGGACCATTGGCAACAGAGTGGTGCAGTGAACGGTGGCACAACGAACAGCTGTGGCCAGAGGTAACAGTGAGCAGCTGGAGGAACGAGCAAGGTGCCTTCTTGTCCCCCACCTGAGAGGTGTATTCAAGTGAAAGCATTTCTGAACTCTGAGTCTCCACTGACCAAGGACAACACCGGTGAGTGGGGTGCAGTGGAGGGAAAAGTGAGGAGTACGTTAAACAAACATTTGTTTGTTGGACTATATTTTAGTGACTTTGCTCCCAAATGCTAGATTTGTAACTGGGAATGGAAACTTATATAAATATATTTCCTAGTAGGCCAAGATTTTTAAAATGCATTATTTGCCAAGGTTGTTATCTCACACTGTTGCTATCTTGAGAGGTCATTATGTTGGGGAGTTTCTGTACTAAACATTTTTATTATAATAATTAATTTTTACATAAGAATGGTCATATTGGGTCAGACCAATGGTCCATATAGCCCAGTGGTCAAGACAGGTGCTTAAGAGGGAATGAACAGAACAGGTAATTATCAAGTGATCCATCCCCTGTTGCCCATTCCCAACTTCCGGCAAACAGGCTAGGGACACTTAAAGCATGGTGTTGCATCCCTCCCCATCCTGGCTAATAGCCACTGATGGACATATTCTCCAGAAATTTATCTAGTTCTTTTTTTAATCCTGTTATAGGACTTCCCTCTTATCCCATGATGGCTTACTTTTGAAAAGTCAATTTAAATTAAATACATTTTTTTTTAAAATGTATATGTTTTTAGAAATCTAGATCTGTTATATGTTTTGGTGTAACTTGCATTATCCTTATATTAAATTTGCATTATCCTAACAAAACATTTACTTTATTCATATCTCTTTTATATATCTCATCAGTCCTAACACACACACCCTGTAAATTCAAACACATACACACACCCCATTTCAATTCCTGGGGAAACCACTGACTCCAAGAGAAACTCTACAACCTCACCTCCCCCAAATCCCTCTCCACCCCCCAAGGACCGTCTATATGCTTCTGAAGTTACAAAACAAGGAAACCCAGGCAGACCCACCATATCTGGCCATGGCACTCTTAAAGAAGCAGTATCAGGACTCATATACATCACTCACAATGATGGCACACCAACTGCTGAGCTCCCCAGATGCACCTAATAAAGCATTAGGGCTTTTTCAGCCTACACTTCTCCCTGAAGGCTGCAGAGGCAACAGCTGCTGCAGTAACTCAAAGGAGAAAGCAAAGCTGGGGGAACGCCCCAAAAAGAAAATGCTATCCCTAGGACACAACTGGGAACCGGAGAGATATTTGAAACAGATTAGAATTTTCCTTGTAAAGTTCTGCAGCAGGGAGGATGAGTTAAAGCCAGCCAACAGCTGTAGAGAAAGATAAAGCTGTCCTGGTGCTTTAGGAATGGGGAATTCCCTTACTGCCAGTAACTAACCAATCTGGTTCTACCCCCAAGCTGCAAACAGGCTAAACTAGCTATTGTAATGGGTCTGTGAACTTTAGCACAATGAAGACTGGAAGTTAAGCACCATTTTTATTAATATCTTGGCCATTTTATGAGGAATAAAAATAGTTTGATGGAAAATGCTTACCTTATTGCTTGCGCACCTGGTCGTTGCGTTAACATTGTGCTCAAGTCAATTACTGCAAATTTGATCAGCTCAGGTTTCTCCTTGTTCTCCCTTATTGATATGGACATGCTTAACAGCTTTACAGAAAGCTTCATGGCTTCATACTATGTAAAACAGGAAAAAGTACAACAAAGAGATCATCTACCATTAAGTGTTGTAGTTTGAGAGTCACCTTGGTGCATTCACACTTGCGCTCCTGGCATTGAGTGGTGGTACTACCTTGAAAACTCATGTCATTGGGGGTTTCACAAGAGATCTTACATGAGAGTGATGTCATCGCCTCACTCTGTAGGAATGCACACATGCCACCCCACCACCCAAGCTCTACCCACTAACTGCAGAGTAGACAAAACTGCAATGTAGAGGTGAGAGTAGGTAAACAGTATGAATGTACGGGGCAACTCTTGAAGAACAGTTACTGGAAAGTAACTCCTTTCTTCAAGGGCCCCTGTTTATTCTACTTGAGAAGATTACCAAAAAGTGCTCCACCAGGAGAACAGTGAACTAGGAGTTGTTAAGTAAATATAAACTGTAACACAGCTCTCCCAAATCAGGCATTGGAGCAAGATACTACATCCACCAGGGGAACCTGCTAAGGCATGCCAATGATGTTACAGTGGTTGTCATTAAATGGATCTTTAAACAATAGGTTACTAGTTTCCTAATTAAAATGTAACAATGTTCTATACAATTCCTAATCCATGAGAAAGTCTGTTTGGTCATAGAGTCCATCTGGCCACATACTACAAATAACCTATTGGATTTTCTAAAGGCTTGGTATTTTCCAGATAAGAATAAAATGCCCACTTGATATTTAGGGTATGGAAATGGGGTCTGGAGAAGAACACAGGCAGGGAAATGCACTGAACTAGGGGAAAAATCTGAGACCAGCTTAAGCATGACACTGGGATGGGATTTCAATGTGACTCTGTCTTGTGTAATACAATACAAGATGGAGAAGCCATCAAAACACAGCAGCTGCAATGAGGAAGGCAGTTTTGATCAATAAATGTTTGAGACGGGCTTCCGTCAGAGGCTCATAAGGAGAGCCCATTGGCTTTGTTAGGACAAGTTTTAGGTCCCATAAAAGTAGAGGCTCCCTAATGGGGAAAAACAAACTTACCATGTCCTCAAGGAATCCGGAGACTGTAAGGTAAGAGAAGATGTGTTTGTCCATAACATAAATGTGATGAACAGGTAACTGCTGCCCTATGGACTATTAGCGTGGCTACAGCTAAGCCCTGAGACATCATGTGTACAAGGCACTCTAGGACTGCAGAGACCCAGCTTGAGATGGAACAAATCCTTTAACAATGGGCCAGATAGTAAACTGTTTCCTTTTTTTGTCTATAGCATTTCATGGTGAAGCTTTTCCTGGATTACAAGAGAGAGACTTGAACTCAGAGCATAAACAGTCCATATTAGTTAGCAGTTTCCTCCTCCACAATGCCAAGTAAAGTGTCTTTGGGTTGGAATGCAGAATCCTCCCCTTGTTATTGATGCAGGTCTGCAGAGAAAGGCAGCAAATATTGTGGATCCCTGACCAGGTACAGGAGATCTAGATATGAGTGCTGACATGACAAACTGGGGCTATTAGTATGTGATCTGTCCACAATGGTTTTCCTTCTGACTCTGGGTAACAGGGAGCAAGACTGGAAGGTGTAAAGAAATTGTCTCCAGTCTAGCAGAATCACATCAGACAACTTTTGACTGTGTGTGCTCCCATTCAATACACTTGGCATTAGATGTTTTGTTCAAAGAGGTTTATTACCTCATGAACCCATCTGTGACATAGCGCACTTGTTACCACTGGTTTCACTGAACACCTGTGTTGATCACGTGACCACCTACTGAGTAAGCCTGCCTTCACATTTTCATCCCCACCAAGGTGAATGCTTCAGGGACTCAGTGGCTGGCACGTGCCTGTTACCAGAGGCCTGGAAGGTAGTGCTTGTGTTACCACAGACTGATGGATTCAGGAAGCTGATACACAGCAGGAACAGACAAGGCTGCTTCACACTAAGAGTGGGTGATGGTGAAGTATTACACAACCCTGGATCTCACGTGAAGCATCACAGTGAAGACTCTTTGAGCTGTGAAAAAGCAAAAAAGAGGAACTCTGAAGTGGTAGTGCATCATCCCTAGATAGAACCTCAGATACCTGATCTGCACTTAATAACCACAAAGAAGTGGTGCCCTTGCAACTGAGAGGCACATACCAGTCTCCCTTGGATAAGGAACGGATAATGTCCCTTACAGTGAGCATCCTGAACTTGAGCATTCTTATGTATCTGTTGAGATTTCTAAGGTGGAGTAAAGGCCTTTTTTCTCTGGGTTCCTGTGGAACCTCCTCTATGGCTCCCTTCCTGAAAAGAGAATCCATTTCTTCCAAAAGGACATTCACAGGATTTCAGCCAGGAGTACCTCTCTAGAGCCACTCTTTTGGACTCTCTTCCGGCACTGGAGTCCAAGGCACCATATGTTGCTCTTAAAAAATGTCTAATATGCATATGATACTTTCAGAGTACAGTCCAGGCTGCTCCCTTCTTTGACCTGGGCAAGGCATCATCGCTTTCCACAGGGCATAATTACAGTGGAACACAATTGCTTGAGAGTTGACCACTCAAAGGCCTAGTAAGCCACACAAACAGCCTCTCTAGGCAAAACCTCAGGTTCCTGTAAGTCAGAAAGGGAAGAGTTGAGAGGTCTTGTCTTCTTGCCTCTAACTCTTTCCTACGGTACAGATCCCACCATGGAGTTTGCCAAAGGACAACACAGCAAAAATTGATACCCTTCAGCTCTCTTGGATACAGGGAGGATGAAAAGAGATTGAGCTAGACATCCCTGGCCAGGTTAAGAAGGCCAGAGCTGGTAAGCAGAGCTAGTTTATCCCTGGTCTGCATTTGTAACACATCCAACAGGGGATTTGATGTCTCCAGTACTGTAGCCTATTTGAAGCTGCAGTTTGCCATTCTCCCCAATAGTTCCTCAAAAACAGTTATTGTTCATCAGAAGGTTGGACAGATGAAGCACCAATCTGATCTTCTGGTGAGGTGCCACCTGTACGTTCTTCCGGAGGGGACTCCTATGGTTCCTCTGAAGAACACTCATCCCATCCTCAGACTTAGGCAAATCTTCCTGCTGATCTGAGAGGTCCCTTGACAGCTCCAAAGGTTGAACAGGTGCTGGGTTAGAAATAGGTGGTGGCTGCAAAGGCATCTGTGCCAAGGGACAGCACTTGTCATGGTGCTGGAAAGCATACCAGTATCTGCCTCCAGCAAGTCTTCCATGGAATGATATATGCAGGGCCACATGGACAGATGAAGAGGACTGCATGAGATACTTCCATGATGTCTGAACCTGCGGCAAAGGAAGATGACTGGGGTCCTTGAGATCAAGTCAGGAAAACCTCCAGGTTCGATTTTATATGTTTTTATACAGGGCTCATCACCATAGTATATGAACATCTTCCAGCAGCACATTAAGCTATGCGATTACATATCTGTCACATTTGTTCTCTCATCCTCTCCCCGGGGGAGAAGTGTGTGCAGTGACATATCCACTTTTAGTAGTGGGGGAGGGTTAAATATAGCAATTGCTATGTGTTTATTTTAGAGAAGACAAGGTCAAAGAAATGTGCCTTGCACTTGCAGTGGAAAGTGGTGAGATATGAATGGTCTGTCTCCCACGCAGCTGAATGTTACTCTTATTGTTGAGAGGTCCATTGTGCCTGACTTGATTGAAAATTCTATCGGAAGGCAGGGCAGAGAAAAAACGGTTACTTATCTTTCGTAATTGTTGTTCATCAAGATGTTTTATTCACTTCCATTACACATTAGGTGTGCGTGCACCACATGCACGGACGTCAGAAACTTTTTCCTTTAGTGGCTCCCATCGGGTCGACAGGGGAGCCCGCCAGAGCAGCGCTTCCATATCAGTGCATATATACCCCTGCTGACCCAACCCCCTTCAGTTCCTTCTTGCTGGAGACTCCAACAGAGGGGAAGGTGGGTGGGAAGTGTAATGGACGAGTGAGTGCTTGTTAACATCCATTCCACATTAAGTGACTCATAAGCTTACCATAGGAGGAAGGTAGGAGTCATGGAGCAACTGACTGAAGAATAGCCCTGCCAACCACTGAATCATCTCTGGCTTGCTGGTTTACTGCGTAGTGGGCTGTGAAAGTGTGCACCGATGACCGGGTGGCTGCTTTACAGATCTCCTAGATCGGGACATGTGCCAGGAAAGCTGTTGAGGACACCTGTGCCCTCGTTGAATGAGCTATGATTGCCGGGGCTGGAACCTTGGCAAGCTCATAGCAAGTGCAGATGCAGTCCACAATCCATGATGAAATACGTTGCATCAAGACTGAAAGCCCTTTCATTCTATTAGCTATGGCGACAAACAACTGTGTCGACTTGCGGAAAGGCTTAGTTCGCTCCAAATAGAACACTAGGGCCCTTCGGACATCCAGAGTGTACAGGCTACAGTGACTTGGGTCCGTGTGTGGTTTAGGAAAGACCACCGGTAAACAAATGTCCTGGCCCATATGGAATTGCAAGACTATCTTAGGGAGGAATTTTGGGTGTGGTCTGAGTTGCACCTTGTCCCTATAGAAAACTGTACAAGGAGGCTCCAAGGTTAGGACTCGTAACTCGGATACCCTCCTCGTTGATATAAGGGCCACCAGGAATGCCACATTCCAGGATAGGTGCAGGAGAGAGCAAGAGGCCAGGGGCTCGAACGGGGCCCCACAAGCTTGGAAAGGATCAGATTAAGGTTCCAGGGTTGGACCGGCAGGTGCAAGCAGGGGAACACTCTCTCCAGTCCCTTGAGGAACCACACCACCATGGGGTTACAGAACACAGAGCATCCGGATTCCCCCAGCTGGAACGCTGAAATGGCAGCTAGATGCACCCTGATTGAGGAAGGAGAGAGACCCCGATACCTGAGGTGCAGGAGGTATTCTAGGATGACTGGAACAGCGGCCTGGAGTGGCTGTATCTGCTTAGGCTCACACCAGCAGGAAAATCTTTTCCACTCAACTAGGTAAGCCGCCCTAGTGGAAGGTTTCCTACTGCTAAGGAGAATTTGTCGTACCGGAAGAGAGCACTGTCTCTCCACAGCAATTAGTCAGAGAGCTTCCACGTCATGAGGTGCAGAGACTGCAGATCCAGGCGGACCAGGCACCCTCTGTCCTGTGTAATGAGGTCCCGGTGTAGGGGCAGGGTAATCGGAGTGGCCTCTAACAGCTCTAGCAGGGTTCTAAACCAGTGCTGCCAAGGCCAAGTTGGGGCGATCAAAATCATCACCACCTGGTCCCTGAGAACTTTGAAGAGGACTCTGTGGATGAGCAGGAGTGGAGGGGAGGCGTACTTCAGGCTCCCACTCCAAGGGATCGCGAAAGCATCTGCGACCGAGCCCGGACTGCGGTACTGGAGAAAGCAAAACCGCGGACATTGGCTGTTGTCCTTGGTGGCAAAGACGGCCATTTGGGGAACCCCCCACTTCTGGAAGACTGACTGCAAGATGTCCGATCTTATCGAGCACTCGTGCATGCAGTACGACCTACTGAGGCTGTCCGCTAGCTTGTTCCGTTCTCCCAAGAGATATGACGCTACGAGATGGATGGAGCAGGCTATACAAAAGTCTCACAGAAGAGGGGCCTCTCGGCACAAGGGAAAAGAGCAAGCTCTGTCCTGCTTGTTTATATAAAACATAGCGGTGGTGTCGTCTGTCAGAACTGTCACGCTGTGACCTTCCAGAGTAGCGTGAAAGGTTTGGCAGGCTAGACAAACCACCCTGAGCTCCTTCACATTGATGTGGAGCAACATCTCGGCCTCGGACCACAAACCCTGTGCCCTTAGGTCTCCTAAGCGAGCTCCCCAGCCAAGGTCCGACGTGTCTGTCACCAGCGTCAGAGCAGGCTGCAGTGAGGCGAAAGGGATACCCTCGCATACTACCGGCCGATTGAGACACCAGCGCAGGGAGTCCAACACCTGGGACGGAACCGTCACGACAAGGTCTAGGGGATCCCTGCCCAGGTGATACAATCAGGCAAGCCATGCTTGTAAAGTCCTGAGACGCAGTCGAGCATGTTTGACTACGTGAGTGCACGCTGCCATGTGCCCTAGGAGCTGGAGGCAGCATCTGACTGTGGTAGCGGGGAACCTTAGCATCAAGTCTATGATCCGCTGGATGGCCAGGAACCTGGATTCCAGAAGGCTCGCTCACATCTGCACCAAGTCCAGCACTGCCCCGATGAACTCCAGCCTTTGGATTGGTATCAGGGAAGACTTGGGCAAGTTGACTAGAAGGTCCAGCTTGCAGAATGCCTCTAGGGCCACTGTCACATGGCAGCAGACCACAGCTTCGGACCGACCCAGAAGGAGCCAATCGTCTAGATATGGGTATACCCGTATTCTCCTCTTCCACAGGAAGGCTGCCACTACTGACATGCACTTCGTGAAGATGTGAGGGGCTGCCACCAGGCTGAACAGGAGGACTGTAAACTAGTAATGGTGCTGGTTTATGGCTAATTCTAGGAACCGCTGGTGAGCACGGTGAATAGTGATGTGATGACTAAGAATTTGTTGAGCCCGCAAAGGTCTAAAATGGGCCAAAGGCCCCCCTCTGCCTTTGGGATGAGAAAACAGCGGGAGTAAAACCTCTTTCCCCTTTGTTTCACCGCCCCCGCCTGCACGAGCAACTGTACCTCCTACATGAGGAGTTTCTTATGAGAAGGGTTCCTGAAGAGGTACAGGGAAGGAGCGTGGGTAGGAGAGAAGGAGGAGAACGGCAGCGTGTAACCCACTAGTACTATGTGTAAGACTCAACAGTCCAACGTTATACAGGCCTGGTAGAAGTGAGACAAGCAGTCCGAGAAACGTGGGCAAGGATCTGGGAGCTGGGTTGGTACACTGTCCTCGAGCGCACCTTCAAAACCCCTGTTTGCTGCCAGGCTGCGGCTTGCCCTGGCCCTGGCCTTGACTAGGCGTGTTATTCTGCCTTCGCCTGTTGTCTCTGCCCCTCCTGCAGTAAGGGTTCTGCCGAGGGCGGGGCTGGTACTGCCATTGTTGCAATGGTTGGGGCTTGAATGGCTTCCTCTGAGTCGCCAGGGTATGCATACTTAACGACTTGAGGGTTGCCCAAGAGTCTTTAAGGCTATGCAGCCTGGCATCTGTCTGGTTCGAAAAGAGGCCAGACTCTTCAACGGGGAGGTCCTGGATGGTGTTCTGGACCTCTGGCGGAAGGCCCAAAGCCTGAAACCACGCCGAACGCCTCATCACCACACCTGAGTTGACTGTTCTGGCTGCTGCATCTGCTGAGAGAGGCTTGTAAAGAGGTCTTGGTGACTGCTTTTCCCTCTTCTACGAGGGCCATGAACTCAGGCTGAGAGCCCTGGGGCAATGTGTCTTTAAATTTGGAAACTGCTGCCCAGCAATTAAAATTGTGCCTGTTTAGGATCGCCTGCAGGTTCGCTGTCCGTAATTGGAGGCCCCCAGAGGAGAAGACCTTCCTGTCAAAGAGGTCCAAACGTTTAGCCTCCTTTGCCTTAGGGCCTGGGGCTTGGTTCAGTCACGGCTGAGACGACCAGTGAACAGGGGGTGCATGAGAAAAAAGGAAGTTGTATCCCTTGGAAGGGGCAAAGTACTTCTTTTCCACCCCTCTTGCTGTCGGTGTGCTGGAGGCTGGGGTTTGCCAGACCATCTTGTAGTTAGACTGGATTGTCTTTATGAGCGAGAGCACAATTCTGGAGGGACCTTAAGGGCTTAGTATGTCCACCATAGGATCCTCCTGCTCCACTGTTCCCTCCATCTGTGGGCCCAAATTTTGGTCGACTCTTCGAAGCAGCTCCTGATGTGCCCTGTGGTCGATCATGGGAGGCCTTGACACCGCCGTGCCCGCCACAGCCTTGTCTGGGGACGATCAGGAGGTAAGGGCCTGCTGAACCTCCTCCATTTGTTCTTCCTGTACATCATCATATGTCGGGGGCACATCCGAGCCCTGCTTGGTAGACTGTCCCCAGAACGGCTCCGGGCTCGGTGCCACTTTCGCTCGTCAGTGTTCTGGAGAAGTGTCTGGCGGCCTGGATACCGTACCCTCCTTGGCCATGGAGAGGTGTCTGAGTGGGGACCGGGAACAGTGCACCAAATAGCAGGACCTCGAAGCTCTGGAGGAGGTCCCTTGCTGCTGATGATAAGCCCAGGGTGCCCAAAATGGCCATTGTCCCAGCGATCCCCACTGGGAATGCCATGCGGTCTGGAGCTCCCTGCTAACCTGTGCTCTGTGAGCATAGCTGGAGTGGCCTGAGTCAACCTCGGATTCTAAGGAGGCAGATCTTGAAGGCCAAGGTGGTGCCGTGGTATGGTGCCGTCGGAGGGCTGGAGAGTGGCTTCTCCCCGATCGGGACTGGAATCAGTATCAATGCTCTCGGGACCGGGATCGCTGCCTTCTACCCAGGGCCGGGGATTGCGGCCTTATGTCCCCTTGGTGCCAGCTTAGTGGCGAAGCCGGGGAGCAGTACGCCGGGGGAGCTGGTGCCGTGCGCTGGCTCGGTTCCGGCGCCATCGAGTCCCACTGAGTCAAAGGTAGCTGGGAGTCCATGGAGGCTGAGCTCGACCATGACCAGGACCAATTCCAGGAGTGGTGCTGGGGAGGTGACCTCGAGCAGCGCACCATTGCCGACTTGCCTCTGGACGGCACCCTTGGCAATGGTGCCGCAGGCTGCCCCTTACCAGGGCGGGGGCTTGCCGCCAACAGCTCAATGAGGTCTTTTGCTGCCTCAAAGGTGTCTAGCGTGGAGGGCTGTTCTAGGATGTCCTCCAGCCCTTCTTCTGCACTCGGCCCACTCAGCCCGGGCTCGACAGGCCCTGCGGTGCCGGAGACACAAATGCTAATGCATGTCCTGGGGCCGCATTGCCCTTTTAAGTGCTTGGTCCCTTGGGAGGCATCACCTTCTTATGTGGGGAGCGACCTCTATCGCCTTTCAGCTGCCCCTTCAACCGTACTGGAGAGGTCAAGCGGTGCCAGGGCTTGTCCTGTTGTTTCAGTGCCACATGCTTGCAGTGCCCCACCGGCACCGGATCACAGATTGATGCCGGGGTACTCCGCAGCAAGGACGCTGGCACCGAAGCCGGTTGGCCTGAGGCCTGAGGTTGTAGTGTATAAGCAACTGCTTGAGGTGAAAGTCTCTCTCTTTCTTAGTTCTTGGCTTAAAGGCCTTACAGATCTTGCAGTGCTCAGTCTTGCAGCGCTCAGCTTCCCCCAAACAACAGAGACACGAGTCATGGGGATCACTGATCAGCATAGGCTTGCGGCATGTGGCACAAGCCTTAAACCCCTGGGCCTGCGGCATGCCCCACAGCTCAGGGCTGGTGCTGGAAACAACTTCCAGACACCTAAAACAAAAGAAACTTAACTATCTATTATTAAGAAGTGCTAACTACTGATAACTATTAACTACAGATAACTGCTAACTACTGATAACTGTTACAACTGTACTAAGGGATCATTTGCAAGCGAGAGAAGAGTTGTTCCAACGCCACCACGGATGGTAAGAAGGAACTGAAGGGAGGTCAGGTTGGCAGGGGGTATATATGCACTGGCGTGGAGGAACTGCTCTGGCCGGCTCCCCTGCCGACCCGACGGGAGCCGCTAAGGGAAAAAGTTTCTGACACCCGTGCACAGAGCGCGCACACCTAACGTGGAATGGATGCAGACAAACATTCGAAGAAGAACAGGTATGATGGGCTCACAGTAACCTGTGCTCTGAAGAGATGTACTTTGTACTGGACTTTAAGTGCTGAATGTTTCATGCCAAGGTATTGCTATAGTACATTCAAGAGGTGGTGAAGAAATGAATAACTAAAGCTAGGTCTTCAACTTCATGGACTGCATAAAAATCACATAGTTAGCCCAACACCATGATTTTACCAACAGCAGGGAGGCAGAATTGGGCATTCTCACACAGTGGTCTCATGCTCAGTGTGTCTCATGTTGGGAACAGCAGTTCAGAGCGGGACTCAATGTCTGTTTTCATTTGAGGCACAATAGCCAGTGCTGCCACCATTTGGAATATGAACAGTAGGGAAGTAGAAGCAAGGCTCACATTGCAGGTGCTCCAAGAGGCAGCAGCACTGGCTACTGGCCTGGCATAAAACCAGCCACCTAGTCCCCCACCCAAACTGCTGCTCTGACATTATGAAAAATTGCAGTAGTTCAGTGGATGGTGAAAGACATTTGCTGACCATGCACATTCTGCAAAATTCTGTACATTATCCATGATATAGCCATGAATTAAAAAAAAAAATTGATTTTCTCAGGGCCTTACTCATGAACCTCCGCAGGAGGATGAGAAAGGATCTCTATCCTCTATTCATTGACAGCTGAAATCATCCATCAATGTCACTAAAGCAGTTTCCATTCTGAAAGGCCTGAATACAGATTGTGCCAGGTCAAGAATGTTAGCTTCGATTAGATGAGCTTGTAGTTGGCCTATTGATAGTTTCTGTATGAGCTTGCTCAGGAATGGGTAGGTCGCTAGAACAGTGAATGATGATTGCTAGAACTGAAGTATCCAGGCAAGGTTGTTTCAGTGCTGGGCAGATTTTTGCATATTTGAAGGAAGAAAAGATTCCTTCTATGAATGAGGCATTGGCTATTTTGTTCAGAAGTGACTCCAGCTCTTCATGACTTTCTTTCTGATGTCAGGAAGGGCATGAGTCCGATTCACAAGTCTTGGGTCAGGACTCCTTTAGGGTGCCCAAGATGGTGCCTATGAGGGGACAAAGGCAAGTTAAGTATGCAAAATTATCCTATACTATTCTATAGAAACTCACTACTAGCAAATAAGAGAGACTATGCAAAAACCTAGCCTAAGGACAAAATGTCAAGTTGTGGGCGCTCTCTGCAGTGGTGGGAAAAGAATATGAGCAAGGGGGAGTGGGGGGGTACGCCCTTATGTAAAGTAGAGGAATGACATCAACGTTCACACAAGATCTCTGATGCATCATCCAACAGACACTGCTTTTTCAAGGCAGTTCCACAGCTTGTCACCAGGGGCACCATATTTCACAAGTGGGAATACACAGAAGCCTTCCAAAAAAAAATAAACGTAAAAAACTTTGCCAAACTACTAGAAGCATGAAAACTGGCTGTTATTAATATACCCTATTTTGAATAATTTCTAAATTTTAATGAACACAAATATGCAAGCTCTTTTTTCAAAGGAATAAAGTATTTTTTTTAAATACGCAAATAGTGTGATTTTATTCTAGCTTGACACTTTAAAAATACATTAAAACTTTCTGACGATGAGCTCCAAGAAAAATATGGGAAGAAGATTTGAATTCCTCGAAATATCATCCTCAAGATCCCAATGTCACTTGATAATATCCAGCTGAAGAAGAAACTTTTTGAGCAAATCACAACAGAAAGTAAATTAACAAAAAAAACACACAATAGTTCAAACAAGTAAGAGAAGAGGGAGGAGAAATGAAAACAGATATTTAAGAGATCAAAGTAATGTATAAATGATCCCAAATTATGTGTATTGTTTTTCAGTGTAAAACTGCTAATTATATTTATATATGGTACATATTAAAATGTTCGCTGATCAAATAAGATAGCCAAATCTTTCTTACTGTTTTTGGCAACGTTGGATCAACAGCTGTTTCACTATACCCAATTGCTGCATAGAGTTTAGCCTTTTCTTCCAGCGTCATCAATTCTTCAAGACCTGTCACATTATAAAACATTCATCATATTTGCAGTATGCATTTCCTAAAAAAAATGCAATTGTCTTTGCACAACATTATATACCTCCAACTACACAATACTTTTATGCAAGAGATGGCCAGAAGTCACAACCTTTGACAAAGACCTTTTATGGTTTCTTCTGAACTAGTCACTAAGGCAGGGGTCGGCAACCTTTCAGAAGTGGTGTGCTGAGTCTTCATTTATTCACTCTAATTTAAAGTATCGCGTGCCATCAATACATTTTAATGTTTTTAGAAGGTCTCTTTCTCTACATCTATAATATATAACTAAACTATTGTTGTGTGAAAAGTAAATAAGGCTTTTAAAATGTTTAAGAAGCTTCATTTAAAATTAAATTAAAATGCAAAGTCCCCCGGACCAGTGGCCAGGACCCGGGCAGTGTGAGTGCCACACGTGCCATAGGTTACCTACCCCTGCACTAAGGTCTAATTCTACCCCTGACATGCAGAGCTATAAGCATGTCTCTCCAATTAACAAAAGCTAATGGGACACCCCCACATACAGGAGATTAATTAGTTATTGAGCTTGAAAACAAAGTGATACACAAAAAACTGGGCTGTTTTTTAAATACTTATGGTCATGAAAATGTGTAACAAAATGTTTTATAAACACCACACAGAACTCTACTCCCCTTCTTTGGATTTGTAGTCTTTAGTGATCCAGGACGTAAACCAGGTAGGGTGCTCTGTTATTGTGGGTGAAAGATTATTCTGGACTTCTCAAGAATACTCTCTCTCGGAGTCAGATTCTGCAAACCTTTATAGAACTTGCTCTTGCAAGTAGTCCCAGATAAATGAAGTGCTAATTAATGCACGTTTGTAGAATCAGGCTTTAAAATATATTTCAAAGTAGGTTTGTGGACTCAGAACTAGTTCCAACCTATCCTCATAAGGCGGGGAAAAAAGAATAGTGGCAACATCTGTCCATTGCGCAGAACCTATTGTAAGACATTGTGAAAACAACCTCCCTCAAGTCAAAGGAAGTACTGATGACTATAAAAATGGAAGAGTTAATCATGGAGGCAACATAGTGGTTTCACAGTTAAGGTTTCACACTGAGATTTGAAAATCATTTTCTAATGCCACTGCCCAATACTGGATTGGATGAAGCAATCTGTCTGAAAATGTTTGACTAAAACTTGTCAGGAGAAGAATCTAGAAGCTAGAAGCTAAACTTTCATATGGTATTGAATCCAAAAATAGCTGATTTAGATTTTATAACAGATTCAATATTCTTCAGCCACAGCCTTCTCACTACAGAAAATATTTAAGAAGTCAATTATTTCACATGCATAATGGATCTCTATATACTTGAATATCTGGAAGTTTTCACAAATGTTATTAATGAATTGTTGTAGTTATTAACAAGATTGCCACAAGTTACTTATCAAGTTTTAAAGTGACCCAACAAGCAAAGTTTCATTACTAAGCTATTAATATTACAGCTTTAAGTGCTTTAGTGTTTAACTGCATCCCAGAATTGCCAAGAACTGGGGAAGACAGAGCTGGGATAAAGTTGACTAGGAGAGAAGAATTCTGAGTTCTGATATGCAGCATCTTTGGTATCTGTCAGAACTTAAGTTGCAACAGAATGGCTCCCTTTCTGAAAGCTTAAGCAAAGGGAGAGTGCCTGGAGGGAACCAGGGATTGAGAGGCTGGCTAGAAAACAAAGCCTGAGAGTGCAGCTGACTGAGGAGTCAATGACTTACTAAGTTCATGGAACAGAGTGTGTGGTAGGACAGGAAACAAGGCTTCAAGTGAGGGAACAGTAATGTCTGGGTAACAAGACTGGCCAGAGAATATCTGGGAAAATCTTTGCATACCTGGCAGAGAAATTATAAGCAGACAGTGTACAGATACTTCACCCAAAGTATTAACACACTGTATTAAAAATAGTTATTTCCTGTACAATAACTGGTGTTCTTAAGATGTACTGTCCATATACACATTCCATTATTTGTGAGCAGGTACCCAGTGCACTTGAGCTTGAGACTTTTCTAGCTAGCAGTACGTTGGTGTAACACATGTGCCCTTCACATCAAGGACATGAAGTCAGGGAGCTCCCCAACTGCACTCATTTCTTAGCCACCAACAGAACCCAATGTTTAAGATTCTGAGCAGCAGCGGTAAATGGTGGATCGTGGAACATGTATACAGATAACACATCTCAATGAACACCAGTTCCTGTACAGGTAAGTAACAGGTTTCTTCGAGTGATTGTCTGTATACATATTCCATTGCTGGCAACCTCCAAGCAGTGACATTGAAAGGGGTGGGTACCAGGTGTCTAGCTGAATAGCAACCATAGCACACTTCTGCCCATCTTGGCATCATCTCTTGAAGTTTGTACCATCACATAGTGCTGAGTGAACACATGGATAAATGTTACTTTATAAATCATCTGAATAGATAAGTTCCTGAGAAAGTCCACCAAAATAGACTGAATTCTTGTGAAATGATCCATTATTTCATCAGATGGCATCTTTTCATTCAGCTGATAAAGTCTGATACACAAGGAGATCAAACTAGAATTCCTATGTGCTAAGACAGCATGATCATTGACTCTCTTTTATAAACAATAGATATTCTGAGTGCCTAGTTCTCTCATGACAGAATTAAAGAGCTTTGTGTACCTCTAAGGCAGAGTTTCTCAAGGTTTTTGGTACCAGGGACCAGATTACTGCCTTTCTAAATTGTGTCAGGGAGATCACAGGGAACAGCACTGGTTCACAGACTGCTTCTTGAGAAACATTAATCAAAGCTGTGTAGTTTTTGTTCTCCTTAACCTGCATGTGGGATAGCAAAACAACACTCAAGTTAATAACTAACTGAAATTCTGAAATCACTTATGGAAGTAATTTAGGGTTGGGTTCATTGAAACTTTATCCTTATGAAAGATTGTATGAGGCGGTTCTGCCATCTATGCTTGTATAATTCATCCTCTCCTGACAATTGTTATTGCCATCAGTAAAGCCACCTCCATAATAAGATGAATGAGAGAGCAAGTGGCCATGGGCTCAACTGGTGGACCCTTAACCCTGAGAAAACTAGATTCAAATCCCAGCATAGGACTAGATCTCTATTTGATGGAAAAATTCTACTTAAACTCTAGTCCTCTGAAAGGACACCAGAAGGCCCTTAATCCTGTCAGCTATCACAATAAAGAGCTGGGTCAATCTGCAGAAGGACTTGGTGCGCAGCTGCCTCTCCTCATTGGTCGTGTGAAGCTTTAGACAAAACACTGGAAGATATCCTGGTTGCCATGGAAATGCGACACCATCTTTAGCAGGAAATCTAGATGGGGCTGCAGTTGGACCCTGTCCTTGTAAAATACCGTGTAGGGGGGAGCTTCGAAGTGAGGGCTTTGATTTTGGAGATTCATCTTGCTGGGGTAATAGCTACAAGGAATACAACCTTCCACGACAAGTGGGAAAGGGTGGACTCGTGAGCCTGAAGAAGACCAGGCTGAGGTCCCATTAGGGAACTGGGTCTCGGACCAGTGGAAAGAGTCTTTCAAGGCCTTTCAGGAACCTGATCGACATCTCATGTGAGAACACCAATTTATCCTGGCTGCGAGGATGGAAGGCTGATATGGCTGCCAGGTGCATGTTGGCTGAAGAGAAGGCGAGACCCTAGCGCTTTAAGTGAAGCAGGTAATCCAGGATGGACTGCAGAGCATGCTTAACTAACATTGGCAAGATCATGCTGGGATGATCATAATGGCCCATGCCTTGTCCCCTCTTGTTTGTTTGTTTTTTAAGAGGACTTTGCTGATGAGTGGAACTTGGTCCCCTGACCAAGACAGGAGAAAGACTTCAGATAGTGAGCCTTTGCCGAGGCCTTAGAACAAAACTTATAACACTTTCTGTTCTGTCTGGTGGAGAATAGGTCCACTTGAGGGGCTCCTCACTTCTGGAAGAGCATTCTGAGAACTTCCAAGTGAAGGGACCATTTGTGGTGAGAGAAGAAGGACCTTCTGAGGCGATTCGTCAGCTTGTTCTGGATGCCGGGGAGGTGTGAGGCTTTCAGGTG
Source organism: Gopherus evgoodei (assembly GCF_007399415.2). Taxonomy (NCBI): domain Eukaryota; kingdom Metazoa; phylum Chordata; order Testudines; family Testudinidae; genus Gopherus; species Gopherus evgoodei. Next base: position 36,475,035 of record NC_044327.1, read on the forward strand.
GATTACATGCTGAATGCAGAAGTCCCACAGACAGAGGACCTCCTGGTACAGGCTGACAATCAAGCTCCCCTCTGCCTGTTGACATAGAACATAGAGGCCATGTTGTCCATCAACACTTGCACCACCTGGTCAGACAGTTGGGGAAGGAAGACACCACAAGCCAGGCGGATGGCTCTGAGCAACCTGACGTTTATATGCAATGCAAGCTCCTTTCGAGACTATAGCCCTTGAGTCCACAATGTAATGCACTCCCCAACTGAGGTCAGATGCATCCGAAATCAGGGAGACTGTGGGTCACGGGCTCATGAATGGCACACCTTCCAACACCAGAATCAAGTTGGACCACAACTGCAGAGAGGTAAGTACCCACGCAAAGGGATTGTGATGACCTTGTGTAAGTGATGTCTGGCCAGGAGCAGACCAACACTAGCCACATCTGGAGGGGACGCAGCCTGAGTCTCGCATGTCAGACAATGTACATGCATGCTGCCATATGCCCCACTAGTCTGAGGCAGACCCGGGCCATGGTGAGTGGATGGGCAGTGTTGCTGGCAATCAGATCTGACATTGCCCTGAACCTGGCCTCTGGCAGGAAAGCTCTGGCTAGCATAGACTCAAGTACTGCTTCAATAAACTCTAACCATTGGACCGGGATCAACACTGATTTTTGTTGTTTATCAACAGGCCCAGAGCTTGATAAGTGGCTTGCAACATCTCTATGCTGCACCAGACCTGGACCCTGGAGTGGCCCGTGATGAGCCAGTCAAGGTTCAGGAAAATCTGGGTACCCCGACATCTGAGGCAGGCCACCACCACCAACCTGCATTTTGTAAACACCCTTGGCACCATTGCTAGGCCAAAAGGGAGCACTGTGAATTGGCAAAGGGCGGTCCTAACTATGAAACGTAAGAACTGCCCATGCCCATGAAATATCAATATATGAAAGGCTCTGCACTCCTGAGCGAGCAGATGCTCATGAGAAGGGTCCCTGAAGAGGGATGGGGGAGGAACAGAAATAAACTGGAGAGTATATCCCCCTGCTACTGTGCTTAGGACCCACTGGTGTGATGTTAGAGAAACCCAGGCAGAGAGAAAGGAGGACAAATGGTTGGAAAATAACAGGGGAGTAGGATCCAGGACACAGGCTGGAAGGTCACTCTCGAGAGCACCCTCAAAATGCCAGCTTGTTACCTGTTGATTATGGGTGAAGCTCGAGTAAACTAAGGGTGACAGCTGATGGCCTTGCAGGCACTTATAGCCCTTGCCCTTTTTGCAGAAGGTTGGCTCCCAAACCTGTGGGGCTGTTGCAGTTTAAACCGCTTCCTTGCTAGCCCCAATGTGTATAGGCCCAGGAAGTGCAAGGTAGCCCTAGAATCTTTCATTCCAAGTAATTTACTCTCTTTTTGCTCTGAAAACAGTGCCAGGCCATTGAACGGGAGGTCCTGGATGGATTGTTGACCCTTCATCAACAGGGCTGATGACTGCAACCAGGACAGATGCCTCAGAGAAATTCCAGAAGTCATGGTCCACGCCGCAGAGTCTGCCACATCTGAGGCCACTTGGAGGGCTGCTCTCTCTGAGGATAGCCAGGAATTCCTTCCTGGACTCCTCTGGCAGCAAATCCATAAACTTGGATATGGACTGCCGAATATTAAAATCATAACAGCCAAGTAAGGCATGATGATTGGCCGCTCTCAGCTAGTGGCTAAACATAGAATAAATTTTTCTACCAAAGAGGTTGAGCCTCTTTGCTTCCTTGTTCTTAGGCATCGATCCCAGTTGGCCCAGGCTATCACGCTCATTGGCTGCCAACATAAGTGAGCTTAGGGTAGAGTGGGAATAAAGATACTCATTCCCCTTTGCAAGGACAAAGTGTTTTCTTTCCGTCCATTTGGAGACGGAGGGGCAGGGAGGAGGGTGTCTGCCATAGGGCCTTAGTAATTTTCACCACTCCCTCGCACACCAGCAATGCCACCTTTGAGGGGGCTGCTGCACTTAGCACATTGAACGGGGAGTCTGAGGCTGGGAGTCGAGGCCTCCTCGACTCCCAGCCCCATGTTTGAAGCATCCCTCTTCAAAAGCTCCTAATGGGCCCTTGCATCATCCTGGGGAACCGCGTGAGATGGCCCTGCTATCACCTCATCGAGTAAAGATGAGTAGGATGTAGGCACAGGTGGGTCTGCCAACTCCACCACTTCTGCTAAGGGAGCCTTGGCCAACGTTGGCTGGCCCTGGGAAGCCTGCTCTGACTCCGTATCCGAGTCGGGGTAGGCAGGAGACTGTCGCTGACAGTCTATCAGATGTCCCTGAGACTGACCTATGCCCCTGCAATGGGTGAGGAAATCCCCAGGGGTTCCATAGTTGCCAGGGGGCCAGCCACTGGCCCTAGGGCCATGCTGCCACTGGTAACCCCGAGAGTGATGCCAATACCCCAGTAGGTGGCCTTGGCCCATGGAGAGGGTCTCCTTCTTGCTGTCTGAGCCTGAGTGCAGGGGGGCGGGGGGAAGAGAGAGAAAGAGAAAAAAACTTGTCTGGGGCACCAGGACGATACTAAGACCGCTTGGCTGTGGACCTCCATTGAGGACCTGTATGAGGGTGAAGGCTCTCGGTGCCACAACCCCGATGACCAGCGGCAACATTCAGTGGATTGGCGATGGAACCCAGCAAGTGACACCTCACACTTAGAGAGCAGTGCCACTCCATAGATCAGGAAGGGAGCGAGAAGACCGACATGTCGGGGACTGGTGACATGCCCATGGTGAACTGTACCGACGACATGAGCTGAGACAGCAGCTTAGGTACTCTTGGCAGCAGGGCTCTGGGGACTAGTGCTGTGCCTCTGCAGGTCTGCACCAGACACTGGATCAAAGCCTAGAGCCAAGGGAATGCTGCCTAGAGTTCAGGGACTGACACTGGGAACTCTGGCAGGTAAACTGACCCACATCCAGGGGCTGGTGGCGCTGTTTAGGTGAGCGCTGACAGGGCACCCCCTGCAGCGAGGAGCAGTGCCACACTGATAGATACCACTGGAACGATCTCACGGCAGGTTTACCCCTCAAAAGGGGCACTTCAGCAGCCAGCGTGGATGGCACTGGAAGGAACAGTATATCCTTAGCAGCCTGAAAGGCCACCCGCATGGATGGGGTGGAGGGTTGGTCTTGAAGTGGGCGCGACACATCAGCAGGAGTTGGAGCCTGGGGTGAGGAATACTTGCCCCATGCAGGTCTTTGCTCTCTTCCAGCTCTCTCCTTCCTTTTACATGACATAGGAGAATGCCCCCTCCTAGCCTTTCTTTGCTTTTTAGCCGATACCAGGGATGGGGATCAGTGCTGGTCAGTGACAGTGACATGCTCCATACCGAGGCCACAGTGCTTGACGCAGTCTGACTCATCAGCTCCAAAGCTGGTGCAAGGGCCAACTCCACAAGGAGAGCTTGGAGATGAATGTCCTGCTCCTTTTTGTCTGCAGCCTAACGTGCTTTCAGATGCAACACGGGTTGCTCACGTGGTTTTCCCTTAAACACTTCAGGCCGCTTCTAAGGGGATCATTGACTGGCATGGGTTTTTTGCAAGAGTCACAAGGTTTGAAGCCCGGGGACCAGGTCATGCCCAGTACCTAGGCTGAGTCCTGCACGGGACTAACTATTTCTAACTTTACTCTAAGGGAACTATTAACTATACAACTTTAAACAACTATATGAAACAAATTCACCACTAGACATAATAGAGACAGGACAGCTTGTGAAACAATGAGACATTTCAGCACCGTCCCTGGCAGTAAGAAGGTACTGAAGGAGGGGGGAGCTGGTGGCGCCTCTTACACCGGTGCATATGCCTGTCACTCCACAGGGCGCCAGAGCCGGTCCCCTACAGATACCACTGTGGGAAAAACTTCCAACACCGTGGTTCTGGAAGTCAAGACATTGTTGAGTACGGTAACCAGATGTCCTGATTTTATAGGGACAGTCCTGATAGTTGGAGCTTTGTCTTATCTAAGTGCTAATTACCCCCTATCCTTGTCCCGATTTTTCACCCTTGCTATCTGGTCACCCTATTGTTGAGGAGGGGATAGATGGAGGCCGCTGTGTTTACAGCGGTGGGGGATTACTTAATTGTGCCCTATACATGATCCAGGGGCCCCAATATGGCCATTTAGGGGGAACGAAATATATAGTTGCATCCATAGGGGCCACTGAGAAGGCTAGGTGCCCTGAACTTCAGCAGGGAAAGGCTGGTAAGTTGATGTCAATTGCCCTGATGCTGATGGGGCAAGAGAGTCTTGATAAACACCCTTGTCGTCCTCAACATCACAAAGGAAAGGAGGTGCTGTCCCTGTGGGAGAGCACGAAGAGTGTGTTGATTGATTGAGAAGTGGGTGAAACTTGAAACACCTCCTGTCTGAGGAATGGAGAATCCAGAGTTTCAGATATAGTGAGGTCTGACAGCTGTGTAAATTCCTGTGGGTGATCTCTCCTCAGTGACCACGTTGAGCATGGTGGCTAGGTGTGATATGCAAAAGAGTCAGCAGATGGTGCCAGACAGCTTTACAGAGCCATAGTTTTAGTAAAAGCAGCAAAGAATCCTGTGGCACCTTATAGACTAACAGACGTTTTGGAGCATGAGCTTTCGTGGGTGAATACCCACTTCCTCAGATGCATGTAATGGAAATATCCAGGGGCAGGTATATATATGTGTGCTAGCAAGCAAGCTAGAGATAACGAGGTCAGTTCAATCAGGGAGGATGAGGCCCTGTTCTAGCAGTTGAGGTGTGAAAACCAAGAGAGGAGAAACTGTTTCTGTAATTGGCAAGCCATTCACAGTTTTAGTAGAAGTTTGCAACCCTGCTGGAGTCTTTCTTGGAGCTGAGAGCTTCAGTGCTGTGCGCAGCATTGGGGTGGAGGGCTTTCCTGGAGCGGGCTGTTTTGCCAGTGCCGGTGCCGACAGTGTCCTCAGTGCCAGAAATGGACCCAGAGCCACTCAGTAGGTAAAGGGCTTGCTTCGGTCATTCACAACAGGAGGTGATGCCAATAGCTGCTGTTTCGCCTGGGGACCGTCCTTAGACTTACTCTCAGGGGCTGAGGTAATCAGCCTAGGAGCAGCTTAGTGCCTCTTGTCAGATGCTGCTAGCAGCATAGCTTTAGCCGGGGATGGCATTCCTGCAGTTGGCACTGCAGGAGCTGAGCAAGGGACCGCTCTCTTCTTAATGTCAGCCTGGTCAGAGGATGATCTTCCCTTACTCAGGCAAGGGAAACAAGGGTCGGCAGATGACTTTGCTGTGCGTGAGGGTCTCTCCGGTAAGAAGTAAAAACTGGGGTCCGAGGCTGGTCACAGGGACTTTTCCATGAGGAACAGTTTGAGTTTAAGGTCCCTGTCTTTCCTTGCTCTTGGCTTTAAGCCCAGACAGTGGGAACACTTCTGGGAAACATGTCCCTCTCCCAGGCAATGGATACACTGTGTGTGGCTGTCCATTATAGAGAAAGTGGCCCTGCATGACACACACTGCTTAAACCTGGAGGAGCAAGGCATAAAGGTGAGGGAATGGCTTCCCTGAGGGAATTAGGGAAAACAAAAACTACAAACAAAAAAATTTTTTAAGGATGAAAGAAAATGAAGGAGCTAACTAATTATGAGAGGGAAAAACCCAGATAAGAGATTATCTGCATAGCAAAGAGGGCTCTCGGTAACTGTTCTATTCCAGACCACAGGTGGTAGAGAAGGAACTAGGGGCGGTCATACCGCAGAGCACGATTTATACTATCCACGCACAGCGCAGGGGAGGGGAGTTGTACATGTGCAGTCCGATGGGCACTGCTATTGAAGATCTCCAACTCCAGATGCAAAGGCACAGCTGTACCTACAGTGGAGCACCCATGGGGACATCACTCAAAGAAGAAAAAGGGGTTTTGGCTTAGCTTCCCCCAGCCTTTGCAGGTCATCTACCAGATAACCATTTAAGTGAGCTGCACTGTAATAAAATATATAAAATGACCAGATTATGAAGGAAATTAGGGTGAACAAAAATAAAATAAATTACTTTGTAGTAACTGATGTTTTCTATCCGAATCATCTCTCCAATTCCCCATTCTTAGTACAGCAGGTTGACAGAAATTCCAAGAATGGCAAAGAGGGGAGGAAAACCCCCCCCAAAAAAAGGAAAGTTTTATAAAAGTACAATTAGAAACCTAGAGGCTTCTCAATGTGCAATAATATCCTTGACAATAATGGCAGAAGAAAGCCTAACAACAAAGATTTTCAGAAAAACAACAAGGAGTCCGGTGGAACCTAAAAGACTAATAGATTTATTTGGCATCAGCTTTCGTGGGTAAAAAACTTCATTTCTTCAGATGCACTTTTACCCACAAAAGCTTATGTCCAAATAAATCTATTACTCTTTAAGGTGCCACCAGATTCCTTGTTGTTTTTGTGGATACAGACTAACACAGCTACCCCCTGATACTTGACAAAGATTTTCAGGCATCTTCCAATGGGAACAACATTACAAAAAACTCAAGACTCTTTGGTACAGACCAGCTTTTCCATCAAGTCCTATTTATGGACAGAGAAAATTAATTCCACTACTAAAATAAAATGGACATACTTGCACCCTTTATTTCCTGTTTCTTCTCATCGTTTTTTTCTCCTGACCAACCCCATATCCAACTGAACCAACCACCAGAATTTTCATCATCTTGTTTTACCCCAGGTCTGTAAATCTTTAATCCAGCTTTAGTTACCTGTGATTAAAAAAAAGTTCACAGTTAAAATTCTATACATGAGTTAGACAGCAAGTAAAAGATATAAATACAAGTCATGCTCCAATGCCCCAGAACAACAGGGATGACTTCACGACAAAAGTGATATTTATTTATTAGCTTATAGAGACGCCTCCCGACTTATGCAATGGTTCCGTTCCGGAAAGCCTTGTGTAACTTGAATTTTGCGTAAGTCAGAAACATATACCCATACATTATGCAAAAATTTCCGCAACTCAAAAATCCTATTTCTGGTTTATGAAACTTTTTCTGTAGGTGCGAATTTGTGCAAGTCGGGTCTTGTGTAACCCAGGGAGCATCTGTATACTTGCTACAGTTTTTTGAAACACACTGTAGGCCTGATATCAAATATCTCTCCGTTTTCATAAAGGCAACCCACTAAAGTGAGGGATAAGTGGAAGGAAATTAATCTCTCTCAAGTCACCAAAAGCCTCTATTATAAGATTTCCACATAAGACAGACATTCTTCTCTCAAACAGCTACAAAAAATATTCCAAGACAATTTAATATATTTATTATATAATATATAAAATGTTAATTTTAATGTAAAAGTTATTTAAGATATAAAGTCAAGCACTGCAAAGCCAGAATAGGCCACATTTAGGCTTGCTCATACAACTTCCATTCTGGTTCGCTGGCCATCCAAACTGTGCACTAAATAAGGTAGCAATTGTTTGTGTTTTTAAAGACTGTTCTCATCATATTTCATATACAGTGAGGCAAAATTAAGGTTCATATACACGGAAGCAAAATTAAGGCAACTGGAAAGCTAGCATCCCTTAATTTACAAGTGCTTGACTTTGCTACCTAAATAACATTTTTAAACATAGTTTGTATCTAGTTTGTAGCTTTTTTCCCCAAAGAGTGGACTGATTTAAATCCAGACAAGTGGAAATCAAGTGGAAAATCTTGAATTAAATAATTAAAATGAATCAGCTTTTCCATTTATAGTTCATTTTTTCCCTAAAGAAAGGTGCACTCTTATTGATTGATATAACTGCTAAAACACACTGATTTACAACTAAACAGAAACTTTATTTTAGATTTGGTACATCTTTTCGCTACCTAGGACGGTTCACTATAACTAAGGCTGCAAGCCTGTCATGGAGATTGCAGCTGACCCCGGTACCAGATACTCAGGCAGATCCGGGACCAGCTGCATCAGCCGCTGCTGGAGCGGCCCCTGAGCCAGCTGCTCGGGCGGCCCCAGGGCCAGCCACACAGGCCACTGCTGGAATGGCTGCGGGCACCTGGCCCCGGAAACCACCCGAGCAGCAGCACCCTAGGATCAGTTAAGGTTTAGTCAGGAGTATTTATAGTAAAAGTCATGGACAGATAACAAGCTGTGAATTATTTATTTATTGTCCTTGACTTATGACTTTTACTAAAAATAACCATTACTAAACCTCAGTTTTAATTATAAACATTTATAAGAAGCAATTATGTAGCTTAATATTGTCAGATTCTTAATTGTACATTTTCAGCATGTTAGAAAATGGAGAATTATAAATTACTTATTTATTAATTAACTTTGCTCATGATTTGTGTCACGTTGTTTTAGGATGGTAACTGCAATTTAAACAAACACAATTTTAAACAAACTTTATTTTTTACTAAACAAAATCTTAACTATTTTGGATAACAAACTTCTCTTATTGAAACATGTTTTACATTTACAACGGAATGATGTGTTAAAAAGAGGGATTAACCGCAGTCAGTGAATTAAACTGATTATTTCAGATCAGTCTGGGAAAAAATGTCAAATGCACCTAGTCGCTTAAATCTCTTAAAAATGGACAACAGCATAATGAGAAGTAACGATGTGGACTGAAGACCAAGTTGCTGCTTTACAAATGTTGACAACTGGTACTCAAGCCAGGAAAGCTACAGATGCTGCTTGTGCTCTAGAAGAATGCATCAGTACTCAAGATGGTGGGGTTGTGTTAGCTGGTAGCAAAAACAGATGCAGGAAAAGATCCAAGAGGAGAGAAAACTGGATTGCCCTTAACTGTGTCAGCAGCTGCCACAAAAAGCTGTGTAGAAGTCTGGAACAATTTAGTACGCACTAGGTAGAAAACTAATGCTCTTCTCACATCTACTACATGAAGTCTTTCTTCATGCTTAAAAAATGGCCAAACTGACAACTTGGTTAATGTGAAAACTAGAGACTACTTTTTTAAGGCACATTGGGTCCAGACAGAGATAAACCTTATTTGCATTAAAAAGAAAAAAAAAACCACACACATAAACGCACTTTGTATAAAGGGGTTCTGATCCCACAGCTTTCAACTCACCAACCCTTCTGGCTGAGGTGATCACTACTAGAAATACCACCTTCACAGAAAAGTAAAGGAGGGAGCAAGTAACAAGGAGTCACATTAGAGTTGCCAGGACTAAACTAAGATTCCAAGGAAGAACATGATCCCACACTTGAGGTTATAATCTGGCCAGGCCCTTCAGGAATCGAGTAACCATGGGACTGGCGAAAAGGTACCTATTATTCATCTGTACACGGAAAGATGAGTTACCAGCCAAAGGCACCCTTAGATAACTAAAAATCAGATTCTGTTTTAGATCTAAACGATAGTCCAGCACAACATTTGGGTGCTTCCTGAGGAAATACACCTTTCCATTAAACCAAATAGAGAAGTGCTTCCACTTAGCCAGGTAAGTGATCTTAGTTGAGGGTTTCTGACTATTCAGAAGTACGTTCTGGACATCCTTATGAGCAAGACCTTTCAAAGGGTATCATACGTGAAGCATCCATGCTGTGAGAAGGAGAGCTTGGAAACTGGAGTGGAGTACACGGCTGCGGTCTTAGGAAATTATGTTTGGATCAAATGGGAGGGAAAGAGGTGGCTCTATTGACAGCGTCAGTAGGATTGGGTACCAATACTGACAGGGCCATATTGATGGCTTAAGAATGAGACGAGCACGATCCTTTTAAATTTTGGATATGAGTCTGGGGAGCAAATGAATCAAAGTGAAGGCATATAGAAGGGAATTCTCCCAGGACAGAAAATAGCCATATGTTAGGGAGCCTGGGCCAAGGAACTCAGAAACAGAACTGACAGCATTTTCTGTTAGCCGTTGTCACAAGTAGGTCCACTTGGGGAATCCCCCGGAGTTGGAAAATGAAGCAGGCTTCATTTTCTGGGCATAATGACCACTCACATTCATCAATGAAAGATCTGCTCAGCTGATCTGCCAGTATGTTTTGTCTCCCTGGAAAGTAAGCAGCTTCAAAGTGAATCGAGTGGGTTATACAGGAGTCTCGGAGGTGAACTGCCTTCTGGCAGTGTAGATTTGACCATTTCCCTCCTTGTCTGTTTATGAAAAACATGGTTGCCAAGCTGTCTGTCTTAAATTAATAGATTTCCCCACCACCACTCCCTAATACATGGGAAGAAAGGTTGAGCAGGGTAGACTTACTGCTCTTAACTCCCTGACATTTATGTGAGCCTCTAGGTCTTGAGACAACTGAAGACCTTCAGTCTTCAGGGACCCAAATGTAAGTCCTCAAGCTAGAAATGATACATCCATCACTAAAGTGAGTGTTGGTAGCATGGGAAGGAACAGAACTCCCAAGCTCATTTTTAGAGGATCTATCCACCAATCCAGAGACAACAGGACTAGCTCTGGTACTCGAAACTCCCTGTCCAAGTAGTAATGATTCAGGGCATATACTGATGCTAGCTATATTTGCAACTTCCTGAGTCACAGTCTGGTGAGTTGCACTATGCAGGTATATACTGTCATGTGAAATAACAGCCTGCGGTACTTGCATGCTGTTGTAGATTCATAGACTTTAAGGTCAGAAGGGACCATTACGATCAGCTAGTCTGACCTCCTGCACAATGCAGGTCACAGAATCTCACCCACCCACTCCTGTAACAAACCCCTAACCTATGTCTGAGTTACTGAAGTCCTCAAACTGTGGTTTGAAGACCTCAAGCTGCAGAGAATCCTCCAGCAAGTGACCCATGCCCCATGCTGCAGAGGAAGGCAAAAAACCTCCAGGCCTCTGCCAATCTGCCCTGGAGGAAAATTCCTTCCTGATCCCAAATATAGCGATCAGTTAAACCCCGGGCATGCAGGCAAGACTCATCAGCCAGCAGTGACTAAGTTTCATTTGAAGTACTAGGTCTCAAATGGTTTTGAATCTGGCTTGTGGCAGAAAAGCCCGCGCATTTGTGAAGTTGAAGGCTGCTCTAAATGAATTCTATTGTCTCAACAGAACTCAGTATTGATTTTTCTCAATTCACTATGAGCCCAAAAGCTCTGAATGTGGATAGAGTGGTGGATATCCTGGACAAGACCTGAGACTCTGATTTACCTATGACCAACCAATCATCCAGGTACAGGAACACAGAAACCTAATTTTCTAAAATGAACTCCACCACCATGCACTTTGTGAATACTGGAGGAGCAACTAAATGCCTGCTTGGAAGAAGCAGCTGAACTGGATGAGCTCACTGACACTGAAGAGGAGGGCGGTGGAGAGCACCTTCTATAACTCCTTCCCTTTTCCCTAGGCGGATCTTGGACACTGGCAGCCAAGTTATGGTGTTAAAAAGGTTGTTGCTGATTAAAATGCTCTCTCTTCGTTGCTGGAGCTTAGATTCCAAGAGATCTGAGTGTTGCCCTGGAATCTTTAAGGTTGTGAAGCCTGTCAACAGTTTTCTTGGAGAATACAGTAGGACCTTCAAGCAGAAGGTCCTATAGATCTGTTGGACTTTTACAGGCAGTCCGGATGACTGTAATCATGAACACCTTCTCATAACACCTTCCTATTTGGGCCACCAAATCTGCACTATCCAAAAACTACCCTGAAGGGCTGTTCTGGTGACCAGTTCACCCTCCTCCGTCATTACTGAGAATTCTTGCTTACAATCCTCTGGTAATTTGTCCTTCAATTCTGCAATGTTCTCCCAGAATAACAGTCATACTGACTGAGGAGCTCCTGCTGGTCTGTGATCCTGATCCACAGGTCCCCTGAGGAATCTCTGACCAAACAAGTCTGATCTTTTTGAGTCCTTGCTACTAGGTGTGGAGGCTTATTGTCTTTCCCACTCATTGGCAGCTGCCACCACAAGAGAACCCAGAGAAGAGTGAATGTAAAAAACTGTTCATACCCTTAGAGGGAATGAAGTCTCTCTTCTCAGTTTTGTTTTGTTTTTGGGAGCCAGTGATGATAGCGTCTGCCAAAGAGTCTTGACCAGGTCCATGACTACAACCTCAGCCAGGGTAGTAGACACTACAATGTCCATCAACTTGCGAGAACTCTCATGTACCTCTTCTGCATGGATGCCAAGCACCAAGGCCACTCTTTTCAGATGGTCTTGGTGGGCCCTGTGGTCTTCTGGAGAAAATCTCCCACTGAACCCATAGCTTCATCTGGTGATGAAGATAAGGATCCAACTGGCATCTGAGGTGGTGGTGGCAACTCTGTAATCTGTGGTGGGAGAAGCTACCCAAAAAGAACCTGGTTGGCTGGAACTGGCCATGATATCGGACACAGACGTACCCATCTCAAAGTCAGGTATCGGGGAATGATGTTCCCAGTGCCATCATGTTCCAGAGTGCTCCCCACAGCTATTGAGATGGCTGAGGGGATGCTCTGGTTGGAAGAGGAATGCTCCATGGAGCCCAGAGCAGCCCCTGGAGTCCCAGGACCCATCCTTGTACAGAGACTCACCTCTTAGGAAAAGACCAATGTCGGGCTGCTGCATTGTCCATGGCTCCGACGGCCACGGAGAGTAAGTGATGTGTTCCAGGTGGGATACAGAGGACTGCACTTCTGAGGTCAAGGCCAAGGACCCAGAAGTTTACAATAATGAAGGTGCTGATGCAGACAGTATCAGAAAAAGGTATCCTGAACCAGGGAGTGGCAGTATCAGAAGAGTCATGGGAGATTTCCCTCTTAATAAAACTGGATTGAGAGATGATATAGATAGTGGTACCAGGGATTCTCAGTGTGCTGAGGCAAGAGCTGTGGGAGAAGGAACTGGTTGGATGGTTTCCAGTTCTGGTGAAACAAGTACCGAAGGTTAAGTAAGTCTCTGGCAGCTGCATATGCCTCTGGGGTACATAGGAGTGGCACTGAGTGTTCGGTTCCTCAAACGTCTCTTCGGGAACAACTTTGGCACATGTGGTACAGGCTCCAGAGACAGCGAACCCACTTTCAGAAGGTGAGGCTTCTGGGACAGCTCACTCTGCCAAACACTTAGAGATAGTGCCTCTATCTCACCTCAGTACCAAGACTGATGAACGAGACAATGAGCTCACGAAAGGTCTTGGTCTCTTCTTCAGCACCACAGATCAGGATTGAGGGGCCAAAGATACATCTGGTGGAACATTATGTAATGACATTGAAGTACCTGGGCACTCTCTGCATGCGATGACTTGGCTGGGAGTCAAAGTGCTGCTTCCATAAGCAAACACATAAGCCTCACTGCTCTATCCTTTTTCCTGCAGGATTTGAAGCCATTGCATATGTGATATTTGTCACTACTGTTGGCCTCGCCTATGCACTTCTGGCAGGCTGGATGAAGATCACCAACTGGCACAGGCTTTCAACATGTTCCACAGGACTTAAAACCTGGGAAGCGAGGCATCATTCCATTACCGAGCCTGGAACCAAAAAAAAGATCCCCAAGGATGCAGAAAAGAAAACCTAATACTAACTTACTTGAGAAATTAACAATAATTAGCTGCAACTGTTTATGAGTGAGGCAGGCACTTAAGTAAACAAGTCTGTGATGCTCTGACAACCATCACTGGTGGAAAGAAGGAACTGAGAAGGACAGGGGGAGACTAAACCCTCTTGTACCAGCACACAGAAACCGGGGGCACCTGAGCCAGCCTGACAGGGCAGGCACACACCTACAGTGGAACTGACTTGTTCAAATCACTCAAAGAAAAATAAAAAACATACTTTAATTTAAACCAAATAGAAAATTGATTGAATTACAAAAATCAGATTTTTTTATCCACCTGGGGGAGGGTGTTAAGAAAATGTACAAACAAATTCTATCGTGTAAAATTATAACTGCTCTATCATGCATCAGCAGCAAGGTTTGGACGCTGAACCTTTGGCATTGTTGGACAGACCTCCATTACTTGAGCTACAGGACTATACTAAAGCAGTTGGCAGCAGAAGATTGTTGTCCCAATGCAGTATGAGCAGCTGGCATCATATACTGCAACTAGGGAGTGGTCAGGGGAAATCACACACCCCCAGACACATCTCTATACATCCCAATCCTGGTGGCATGGGGCAAGAGAGCTCATGTCCCATGTGGAGACCAAGAGGGGAAGAATGGGACACTGTGACCTAGTGCAGTGGGGCCTAGTGTTGTGGCCATGCACAGGGAGTCCAGACAAGCTCTCTCTCCTCTCCTCCCACCCCGGTTGTTCCAGCAGATATTAGCATGTGGGGCTGCTGTTGCTTTGGCATTTCCCCTTTAGAAGGATCTTGCTAATTTTCATTCTGATATACTGTCAAAATCTGCCTCAGCAATGCAAACAACAGAAGAAAAAAGGAGATATTTAACAATTTACAAGGCAGACAAATATGAATGGAATCTCATGGGTCACAGAGAAATTCACTTTTCTAGCTCGAAGGCTCTCTCCTTGCCAAATTTCAAACACCTATTGCAAACAACTGAGGCATTAGAGTACCTCTAAAAAGGATGCAATAATCTCTTATAATGGAAAGGGTTAGGCAACCTAAAATTAAGGGTTGCTACCAGCTTCTCCCATACTACTACTTTAATTCCTAAACAGTACTGAAGTTACAAGATACGTAAGGTGGTGTGCTACAATAGACTAAGCTGAAGCAGAGATTTTTCAAGAGAGGTTACTGACGGATAGTTTTCTTCACTGCCTCCACAAAAACAGTGAAGTAGGATGCACAGATGGACAGAGCTTTTCTGACATGTTTGGCTTTTTTCTTCTGCTGAAGACCTTTTTTTTCCCCCACTGTGAACCTCATGTTAAAATGAAGGAGCTCAAAACAATAGCATTTTATCTGATATGAAATCTTTTGTTCTATTTTGTTTCTTTATCCAAGGTTTGAACAACCTTAGAAACTGTTCCTTCCTATTTTTTTAATTTACCAAACGGAATGCTACCACAGAAATCTGTGCTTTAGCAGGTTACAATATAAATTCTCTACCTGTATAGTGAGCACACAGATGCTCTCTTATGCTACAATAGTCAAAAAGATTAACTAAAGCAAAAATACACATCTATAAAGTGGGCCGCAAAGCTGTTTAAATTCATAGAGTCTATTCAGAGTTCACATTTATGAATTTCTACTGATTAAAAAAAAAGCTAGTTTTAGACATAAGATCAGAAGCATCACTGTAGAATAAGGCTCATGAGGTCTACCTATCAACTCATTATGAGGTAGTTTTTGCCACTCTTACTCTCATTGAGCTGTGTTTTAAGGGAGAAAAGCCGAGACTCCATGAAGTCGACTAGACCCTATTCCAGGGGTCGGCAACCTTTCAGAAGTGGTGTTCTGAGTCTTCATTTATTCATTCTAAGTTGAGGTTTCGCGTGCCAGTAATACATTTTAATGTTTTTAGAAGGTCTCTTTCTAAAAGTCTATAATATATAACTAAACTCTTGTTGTATGTAAAGTAAATAAAGTTTTTAAAATGTTTAAGAAGCTTCCTTTTAAATTAAATTAAAATGCAGAGACCCCCGGACCAGTGGCCAGGACCCGGACAGTGTGAGTACTACTGAAAATGAGCTCACATGCCGCCTTTGGCACACGTGCCATAGGTTGCCTACTCCTGCACTATTCTATTTCCAATCTATTTTCTATGAAAGATGCTCAGATACTACGTTAAGAATGAATGCTACAAAACCCTAGGAAAGGTAAATCTAATAAAAATTTACTACTAACCAAGTAAAGGTGGCAGAATCTGACCTTATGTGATTACAAATGTGTGGTTATTTTGTGCTACTTATATTTGGGACAACATCTGCCAACAGTAATAAAGAATGTCAGGAACTTAGTACTGCACATGAAATAGTGGTTTTAGTTCCAGTCATTTGTCCAGAAGGAAAAGAAAGAATAAAATAATGAAGTGTGTACTGCAGCTGAGAAAAAGGCAAGTTATGCAGTTCTTTAACCAATACATATTCAGAACAAGCCATATGTGCTAAAAATAGAAAGAAATTTGCTGCAGCTTATTTAAAGATGATCATGGGGCCAAGTCCTTGTCTGCTCATGATGCTGCTTGACAATGGACTCAGCCCACTCACATCAGTCAAAGACAGGAAGACAATGGGCAACTGAGCAAACTTTATAATTAAAAGGCAGGAGTCAAACAATTTATCTCCCTAAGAACTCCTCAACCCAAAATCCCATTTTATATATTGCTTTATTTTCACTGATCTTAATTATAGCAATTTTACCTCAACTTCTGCCTGTTGTCTTGCTAGCGTGATGTTAAATATATCCAGGGTCTTTTCAAATTCCTAGAAAGCAGGTGAAAAAAATACATTATTATTAACTGCTCAGGTAATAAAAATGATACATGATTCAAATATTTAACAAAGTCTGTTATTGTTTTATTCAGTATGCTCCAACTTTCTGTATTGCTTTCCCCAAACAATCTGTAGTGCAAAGTAGCATATTCTCCGTAACCGAACAATTCAAGCACTTTTTCCTTATTTACAATATATTTCATGAACACAGCATTTTTAATAAGCTCTACCTACATAACTTTATCTTTACTGTTTTTAATTTACTTACCAGCACTGTCATTTGAAGATAGGATGCTATCTAGATTCCTATTCTGGGGCACAAGACATAATAGTCCAACATACTGGTTATTTCTGCATACCCCACATATTACCCTCTGAAGACATGATTACTATGAATACTACACTGTCGTCTCCAACGGTTAGTTCCATTCCACCTTACCTCTAAATGGTCTAATCTTTTAATAATCTATATAACATAATAAATACTAATACCAGGGTAATCAATTATTTTTGTCAAGGTCCAAATTCTTGGACAAGGTATAGTCAAGAATTCAGAGAAAATAAAAAAATAATAATAAAGTACATAAAAATATTTTTGGGTTCATTCAAAAGCCTCTGGCAGTCCAGATTTGGCCTGGAGTCAGCCTATTGACTACCCCTACTAATACTTCAGATGATTCCTACATGAGAATTCATCTATTAATGATGCTACCTTCTGAAAACAGTCACTATGTACATTTTTATAGTGTCTTGCAGCCAAAAGTATTCACAAAACAACAAACAACAAACATGGATGTAGAGAACTCTCAACTGGAGATTGCAGCCAAATGGTACTTGCTACCATGAGGCATGAAAGGTTTAAAAGAAAAAATTAAAAAGAGGGGACTTGAAAATCCCCACTCAAAAGGACTAAATGATTCACAAGGTTTGTAGCTCAACTGAAAGAGATATTTTTAAAATTCACACAGATCTAACTGGTGTTACTGATTTGTGCAAAAACTGTATTTTGGAATGAAACCATTTGACAAGTGGAAGGCTCCTAGGTTGGAGAGGAGTGAAGGAGCAAAGGATGAATAGTATCAGAGGGGTAGCCGTGTTAGTCTGGATCTGTAAAAGCAGCAAAGAATCCTGTGGCACCTTATAGACTAACAGATGTTTTGGAGCATGAGCTTTCGTGGGTGAATACCCACTTCCTCAGATGCATGTAGTGGAAATTTCCAGGGGCAGGTATATATATGCTAGCAAGCAAGCTCGAGATAACGAGGTCAGTTTCTCCTCTCTTGGTTTTCACACCTCAACTGCTAGAACAGGGCCTCATCCTCCCTGATTGAACTGACCTCATTATCTCTAGCTTGCTTGCTAGCATATATATATACCTGCCCCTGGAAATTTCCACTACATGCATCTGAGGAAGTGGGTATTCACCCACGAAAGCTCATGCTCCAAAACATCTGTTAGTCTATAAGGTGCCACAGGATTCTTTGCTGCTTTTACAAAGGATGAATATAACTGACAGGAAAAATAAGATTATTGTAAGGGGAATGTGGCCTCCAAGTGGTTTCTACGGTTGACACACCCTTACAGAATTAACACTACAATTTTGGAATGCAAACCTAACTACCCAGTCATCACCAAGCATCTCCACAGTTTATACTACACCATCGGCAGTAATGGTGGTTTACAGACACAGAAGATGGCAAACCCTCTGTGAGCTTACCATCTAAATTATACAAATACACACAAAGGCAACATACAGTTAGCAGGAGTGGCAAAGAAGAGAGGAGGTAAGATATATTACTTAATTTTATTGATATATAAATATATATAGTATAGTGCAACGAGTTAAAAGAAAACTAGATTAGTTTATGGAAAATAGGTCCATCAATGGCTACTAGCCAACGTGGTCAGGGATGCAACCCCATGCTTGAGATGACTCTAAACTTCTGATTGCCAGAAGACAGGCATGGATCTTCCCAAAACTGTCCTGTTCTGTACACTTCCCCTGAGCTCTGATATTGACTACTCCTGGAGACAGGATACTGGGCTAAATGGACTACTGCTCTGACTCAGTATGGCCGCTCTTATATAAAACTCTAATAATTATACTCTTATACTTCGTTATATAGTACATAATCCAAGCATTTCACTTTTGAAGGCAAGAACCAGAGGAAAACAACCACCCATTTTCTTCACTCTATTCATTAATTTAAGGACTCATTCTGCCACCCTTACTCAATGTAATTAATATAACTGTGCTACTTACAAAACATATTACTAGTCAATGCGAATAAGGTTGCAATATCAGACCTTTAGTAAGTTTTACTGAATTTTACTACTGAATTTCTGATCATCTGTATATGACCATTTATAGCTAAGAAATTAGCAAGATACTTTTAAATTCAGGTGCTCAACATCAAATTGAAAATTGCTAACCTCTAACAATTTTACAATCTCTTCACTAGGTTTCTTTGATGTTATCTTCATTTTATACATCTCTTTGTAGCTCTTCACTTGTTTTCTATGGTGTCGAATGTGTTCCCATGACCACATATTGAGCTTGGGTTGAACATTTACTTCCAGAATACCTTTAATAATGTATTTCCACCTAATGCAAAAAACAAATTTACGTGTTTGTTAAATACCAGTAAAAGTTAAAAGCACTTCTTTCCATATTCCACACTGATCCTTCTCTAAAAAGATAGAACCAAGTTGCGCAAGGGTGTGACACCTTGTCAAATACCAATCCTCTGGTCCAACAGTAGGGTATCACTTCATGGTTTCAGTTTTTTTCCTCAGAGGTTAATAGGTTGCTGTGTCCTAATCCTTTGAAGTACAAGTGTTTTCTGCAAACCTACAGGGAGCTTCTGAAAAAAGTGCATGCTACTTTTATCTTCACCTCCATGCAAAAGATCTAACTATTTACAGCTAACAGTAGTATTCTTCAATTAATGACCTCCAAAGCCACACTGGAGTTTCATTCACAGACTACAGATACCAAAATGCTATCAGATTCAGAAGTTTCTAGAAATGTGCTGCTCAAGACAACAGTTGCAAGCCTTGAGTAAGTATGCTACATTTACTGTATCCTAGCCTCTCAATGATTCACTTTTTTTAAACTATAAAGTACTAAAAACCAGAGCACAGTTGCACAAAACCCTTAAACTCATCCGGAGAAGAGAGTGAGAAAGGATCTACACAGGATAGTATACTCAGAATTACAATTGCAGTAAATCCCCTTTAACCATATCCTAACTACCTAAAAGTAAGTTATGTCTCCTGGGGTTTATTGCTGGCCTTGACATATGCAAGGAAAGCAGTTTGTATGAATTCATTTTGATTTGTGGATGTGTACATGCCCATTACATCATCCCATATCCCTTCAGATCAGTTCCTCCCTTGTAAGTTAAAAGTATATTGAAATAGACAAGAATCAATGTATTGCCAGTTTCAGGGAAGCTGCAATGGCAACAGATAAAAACTTGTAGTGTGATACACTGTTAAAATCATGATACACTTCAAGATGGCACAAGCTCACTTGGGAGGGAAGGAGGAGAAGCAGATCTGCAAAATGTATAAAGTAAACTCAGATAAGCAAAAATTTCTGTGGGGAATTTATGCAACACACTCATTTACAGAGGAAAACTATCAGAAAATTATTTCAAGTAAACAATTTATTAAAATATATTTAAAAGCTTTTAAGAGATTTTACCACATCTTGGCATTGTTGTGCAAAACAACATCGGGTCTGTACTTCCGGTATGGCAGATTTCGGGTCATCATATCAATAGACTCAAGGAGCTCCATAATACTGAAGTACTATGCAAAATATAACAAGTCAAAATGTTATAATTTGCAACAAGACTAACAAAATATAAATCAAAATGTCTCCAAAGCAGTATTGTTTAAAATCAAGCATACTATAGGGTTCAAAGAGGTTTAATTTAGTAGGTTCCTTTTAACAGAACATTTTTTTCAGAAAGTTTTTATACTATTTATTATTTCTGAAAAACTCAGCAGGAGAAGTTCCAGACTAATAAATCCACCAATATTTTTATTGAATAAAACAACTGAATCTCACAAAGAAAGAGAGAGTCCTGTGGCACCTTTAAGACTAACAGATGTATTGGAGAATAAGCTTTCATGGTATTCACCCATGAAAGCTCATGCTCCAATACATCTGTTAGTCTTAAAGATGCCACAGGACTCTCTGTTGCTTTTTATAGACCCAGACTAACGCGGCTATCCCACTGATACTTCACGAAGAAATGTTACCTGTGGTTTATTGAACTCAATGGCTATATCCTGTAAATTTACATCTAAGTCCATTTTTGGTGAAGAAAAGTCAAAATCAGATCGAGGATTCATACGGAGTTTGGCTTTAGCAGAAATTGGACGGAATACTAGAAAAAAGAATTTTAGAAAACAGTGTGAATTAAACAAAACTGAAATGTGAAAACAAGTAAAGTTATTTAATATACTCCAATATTTATACAGGATAGACTCCACTGAAAGTTGCATCATGCCATTCACTTGAAACATCACATTTCAGAACACAAGAATTGCATTAAGGCAACTTAAGTATACTGTACTCAATTTGAACTGAGCTAAACCCCAAAACAGTGGACATTTGAAAGGGAATTTCTTTACAAAATTCTCCTCAACAGTATCACAAGTCAGGAATTTCAAGAAGTAATCTCAATTTACAGCAAAATTTAAATTTTATTTGCCTCTTATGATGCTGAGTTTTCTGTTGCATTAGGAAAAGCATTCAACCATAATATTTATTTCACTACACCAATTATTACCATATGACACGTACTATTCTCTAAAATTTTACTGGTGATCTCAATTTGCACCAGTATATTATAGAAACAAGGCTATTCATTGCTTCGGGTATGGTGTATCTGCACGGACATTAATTTCACTCCATCTTCAATTCAGCAAACTGAAAGTGTCAGAAAATGATGAAGAAAATGAAATACTGACAACTGATGAAAACAAACTTCAGTAAACTCTGTCATTTTCTGTTAAAGGGTGAATGATTTACTGACATTTCAAGCTTCAAATCTAAGTCTAAGTAAACATCTAAATCATATTTACACAGGATCCAGGAAAGTACTACCGAAGTACTAGGGAGGAGCAGTAGAAAACTAATAGCTGTTTAAATATTCAGGGCAGGTTTCTATTCATCATCTGGCTCCCAATTCTGTAAGTTGCATCTGCATAGGTAAAACCAGGCACCTTTGTGGATACAATTGCATATCTGAGGCCTTAGTGAAGGTTCCAAGATAATAGCATTAAAAATGTGAATGCCAACATCCACATTTGTACACAGCATCCAATTAATTTATTAATCTTGTCATTTGACAGTGACCTGCAAATCTCTTCAAAAAATTCCTTCATAACTATAACATGTTGCCTCCTACTCACTTAAACTAGCAGTTGGGGGCATCCAAACACATTTTTCAGTGACATTTGTAGGTTACTTTTAAAAAGCCATGTTTGAGGTAAGACTTTTTATCCACTCCTGTATATAGTTTTAGATGTTGATTACCTGTAGATAAAACTGAGATATAATTTATACCTGTATTTATACTAAAGATAATTTCTTCCACTTCAATGGAATTTTTCTAAGATTGCTTATATTACACAGAGTCCAAAACCACAAAAAGCTATAATGTATAGCCATTTCTGCTACCATTTGATTCTGGAGAAGATCTCTTCTGCAAATCCTTGATTAGATCTAGAGAGTGAAGAAGAGGCATCTGAGCAATGGATATGCTCTAGTCTCATTATAGGCGGTGGGGTAAAAGGATCAGAACTGACACCCGCATCTAATATCACCTTTTGCTGCTTCACTGTGTGTTGAGAACTGAGTCCTTAGCGATACTATGATTTCTGTACAAGATCCAGGTCTCTGGGAACTGGTGCTACAGCTGGATCCGTTGTCACAACCAGGTGCTTCTTAGCGTTACTGCCAGGTAAAGATCCTCTACTTTATTCTGCTGCAACAGGAGCCAAGGAAGTTATTGTTTGTGGACTGGCTCTGCTCATAGAGGCAACTTTCCACTGATGGCTCAGATTTCTAATCCACAAGTTTTAGGTCTTTTGCAATTAACTTCTTAGAAGATAGATTTGATGAGGATTTCAGCACCGACAACACAATATGACATTTAGTCTTGTCCACAAATTCATCTGACACCAAAGCTGGTCTATGCTCTCTCCCATAGCCAACCATACTGTCCAAGTGCTGGCCTCCTGAAGGAGTAAGGCTTGTAATCTGTTCTGTCTCTCCTTTCGTGCTCTCAGGAGAAAGATGCTGCAGATGAAACACCTGGAAGGTGAAGTCCTTCTCTGAGGCAGGTAAGAGAGCATGTTTGTGCATCCAACACTGGATAAAGCAAAGAGCAAGAGGCGCAGCATTTGAAGCCTAGTTTCCTGATCTTCAGATCCACCAGGAGGTCTTAATCCAGAGTTGAAGCTGATTAATGTTACGCAATCTATAATAAAAACTAAGTTACTAAGCTAATAAAACCTTATACTAAGTAACTGCTTAACAGTAACTATTTAAAAAAAAGTAGAAGTTATCTAAAAAACAGAATGTTGAAACTATCTTGGCTCTATGTAGAAGAAGGATTTGGACCCAAGGTCCGGAGTCATTCCTAATCCATCACAAATTGACAAGTGGAAGAAACTGAGATAGCTGGAGAGCCATGCCCTCCCTTTTAAAGCCAACAGGAAGGGGCACGTGAGCATTCCACAGGCACTGCTGGTCAGATTACACCACCTGAGTTGCACGCTGCATCTCATGAGTGGAAATACGCAGAAGCCACTCAAAGGAGAATTTAGAGTATTCAGAGAAACAACCATCTCCTTTGTTATTCTAAATTCCTACAAAAGCAGCTTTTTTGCTGCTTTTACAGATCCAGACTAACACGGCTACCCCTCTGATACTAAATTCCTACAGTAAGCTAAGATTGTGTACATATAGTTTCAAGCAGTTTTCAAAGGATATCTATGACATGAGCATAAGACACCAGGACTCAACACAAGTAACAATGATTGATAAATAATACCAGAAAATTATTCTACTTTTGTACAGTATATTACTTTCTTTTGGAAGGTAGGAATACATTCAGAATGATATGCTTTCATGGCGGTATTAAATAATCTATAACAAAATATGCTAAACATCTCTGTACAGTTAAAATATATTTGTTACAGTTATGCCATTGTGATTGCCAAGCGACACCAAAAAAATTTAAAGCACAGCGAAATGTTAAAAGAATGGAGTATAAGTTTCAAAACCCAGTGAGAACACTTTCAGGAAAGAAACCTAAGCAGAAAGCTGAAAGATTTACCATTCTTTAAAACAGACCACATGGCTGTTCTGGAAAATTTACAACCTCAACAAGGAGTAAACTTGTATTTTCAAAGGATTATTGCCATGACAGAACAGAACAGCACTAAATGCTTTGCAATGTAGCATTTACAGTCAGGGCTAGCTTTAAGATTTTGAAGAAGACAAGCAAGATGATTATTAGGGTTACTTTCAACACCAACACCAGCCTCATCAGCTGCAGAAGTGCAGCCTACCTATTTGAGTAGTTTTCAACATCTGAAGATTTCTTAAAATAATTCTTCAAAAGCATCTGCTGGAGAGATGCATATGCACATACTGGTGAATTTTAGGGTATTTTCTTTACCTTCTCACCAAGCCTACAGAATTCAGAGTGAAGAATGATATTAACACTCAAAATGGCCACTCTCATACACTCAGACTTCAAGATCAGAAGGGACCATCATGATCATCTAGTCTGACCTTCTGCACATTGCAGGCCACGGAACCTCACCCTCTCCTACAATAGACCCTTAACCTCTGGCTGAGTTACTGAAGTCCTCAAATCATGGTTTCAAGACTTCAAGTTACAGAGAATTCATCATTTACACTAGTTTAAACCTGCAAGTTACCTCATGTCCCAGGCTACAGAAGGAGGTGAAAAACCCCTACAGTCTCTGCCAGTTTGATCTGGAGGGAAATTCCTTCCTGATCCCAAATATGATGATCAGTTAGATCCTGAGCATGTGGGCAAGACCCACCAGGCAGATACCTGGAAAAGAATTCTCTGTACTAACTCAGATCTCTCCCTATCTAGTGTCTTGTCTCCAGCCACTGGGGATTTTTGCTACAGGCAGTCGCCAATGGGCCACACGCCTTTTCAGGCAGTTTTGTCATACCATCCCCTCCATAAATGTATCAAGCTCAGTCTTAAAGCCAGTTAGGTTTTTTGCCGCCACTGCTCCCCTTGGGAGCCTGCTCCAGAACTTCACTCCTCTGATGGTTAGAAACCTTCACCTAATTTCAAACCTACATTTGTTGATGGCCAATTTATATACATTTGTTCTGGGGTCCACATTGATGTTTAACTTAAGATCCTCTCTCTCCCTGGTATTTATCCCTCTCATGTATTTCTACAGAGTAATCATATTGCCCTTCAGCCTTCTATTGGTTAGGCTAAACATGCCAAGCTCTTTGAGTCTCTCTCATAAGACAGGTTTTCCATTCCTCAGATCATTATAGTAGCCCTTCTCTGCACCTGTTCCAGTTTCAGTTCATCTTTCTTAAACATGGGAGACCAGAATTGCACACAGTATTCCAGATGAGGTCTCACCAGTGCCTTGTATAATGGTACTAACACTTCCCTCTGTCTACTGGAAATACCTCACTTGATGTATCCTAGGACTGCATTAGCCTTTTTCACAGCCTCACCACATTGATGGCTCACAGAAATGCTATCAACCTATACCCAGGTCTTTCTCTCTGTCACTTGCAACTGATAAGTCCCCAGCTTATAGCAAAAATTTTGTTAGTCCCTAAATGCATTTTCATCCCTTTTCTATTAACTCGAGTTTACAAAGTCATCCAGATTCTTGTCTGTTATTCCAATCCTCCTCTGTACTGGCAATACCTCCCAACTTTGTGTCGTCTACAAATTTTATTAACGCACACCTTTTGTGCCAAGATCAACAATAAAAATGTTAAATAAGATTGGCTCCAACACCAATCCGAGGAACTCCATTAGTAACCTCCTACCAGCTTGACATTTCACTTTTCACCCACTGTAGTCTCCCCTTTAACCAGTTCCTTATCCACCTTTTAATTCTCATATTAATACCCATCTTCTTCAATTTAACTAATAATTTCCCATATGGAACTGTATCAAATGCCTTACTGGAATCACCTTTCTTTCAAACTTAAGATGATACGGGACATCTGCCATGGAAATACAATAAGATAAAGGAGAATATGTAACATTTACTAACCTAAACATTTATGCTTATCTGTCTCCTCTTCCTTCATTTTCTCTACCTTGTTTCACAACTCTATCATTTTCTTCCCCTCCCTGCCATCTGACCATTTTTCATAATTCTTCTTTCCCTTTTAGCTCATCAATCTTATCCCGTTCCTTTGTGAAATCCTTCCTTTGCCCTCTTCTAAATTATTTTTGACTCACCTCTCTTGTTCTCTTCCACATACTGTATTGTTCCTTTTCTATTTGCTCCTCATTACACTTGATTTCTGCCCTCTTTGATCCCTCTATATTTCACAACTTCTCCTCCTTCCCCTAACCAGTGTTAAGGTCTCCTATGGTACTTCCTTTCTACTCTTACATGGGTTCATCCTTCCTCTCTCATGTACGTTCTCTCATGTATTCCTCTATTTGTGAGAGATTACTGTAAAGTATCCCAGTTATTTGCTATCTGCTAGAGAGACATATCCGGAAGCCCAGTGTCCAGTACTAAGGTGCTCCTAAGGTCCACAAAGAAAGGTATGGAACTTGGCTGTACTAGTCTCCACATCATCATAACCTTCCATTCCTACCTGGCTTTACTGCTTCTGAGGGTGTGGGGGATTAAGGTCAGGTTCCTTGACCCTCCGGCTTCTCTGATGTGCCAGCAAGAGAGCTCAGAGCTCCACTACTATTGCTAGGGATTGCCCTGATAATTCCACAGAGAGGCAAACAGTCTGAAAAAAGTTCACAACAGACCTTAAAGCTGTTGGGAACTACTTAAGTAGTCCCTCTTCCAGCCTCACAACCCAGGGGAACTCATGTTGGCAGGCCTCACAGACCAGTCTTGGACGACTGTAAAAGAACAAGGTGTAGGAACAACTGAATAAGCTACAAACTGGTACTTTTGTGGAGAGAAGGGAGACGCATGGAAGACTCAATGAAGCTTTTCACCTTGATGACCCTGTAACCAGTTAACATTATAACTGCAATTGTTTTGAACACTAAAAATAGCCAAAAGTATTGCTGGCATTTAGAAGTTACAAAAAAGATGGTTACTCACCTTTGTAACTGTTGCGCTTCGAGATGTGTTGCTCATATCCATTCCAGTTAGGTGCGCGCGCACCGCGTGCACGTTCGTCGAAAGATTTTTACCCGAGCAACCCCGGCGGGTCGACTGGGTAACCCCCTGGAGTGGCGCCACCATGGTGGCAGATATATAACCCTGCCGACCCGACCACTCCTCAGTTCCTTCTTGCCGGCTACTCCGACAGTGGGGAAGGAGGGTGGGTTTGGAATGGATATGAGCAACACATCTCGAAGAACAACAGTTACAAAGGTGAGTAACCGTCTTTTCTTTTTCGAGTGATTGCTCATATCCATTCCAGTTAGGTGATTCCCAAGCCTTAACAAGGCAGTGGGGTCGGAGTGAGATGTCGCAGAGTGTAATACTGCGGAGCCAAAGGCCGCGTCATCTCTGGACTGCTGAACCAGGGCATAGTGAGAAGCGAAGGTATTCACCGAGGACCAGGTAGCTGCGCGACATATCTCGTGGATGGGCACGTGAGCCAGGAAGGCAGCAGATGAGGCTTGAGCCCTGGTAGAGTGTGCAGAGAGGTGGCTCGACGGAACGTGAGCCAAGTCATAACAGGTGCGGATGCACGATGTCACCCAGGATGAAATCCTTTGTGAGGAAATAGGAAGGCCCTTCATGCACTCTGCCACCGCGACGAAGAGTTGGGGGGTTCTGCGGAAGGGCTTTGTTCGCTCAATATAAAGAGTGAGCGCTCTACGGACGTCTAGGGAGTGCAGCTGTTGCTCCCTGCGTGAGGAATGCGGCTTCGGGAAGAAGATCAGAAGGAAGATCTCCTGGTTAACATGGAAAGCCGATACCACTTTGGGGAGAAAGGCCGGGTGTGGACACAACTGCACCTTGTCCTTGTGGAAGACAGTATATGGAGGGTCTGCCACGAGAGCCCGGAGTTCAGAAACCCGTCTCGCTGATGTGATGGCTACAAGGAAAGCAGTTTTCCAGGACAGGTAGAGAAGGGAGCAAGTCGCTAATGGCTTGAATGGGGCCGACGTAAGTCTGGTAAGAACCAGGTTGAGGTCCCAGGTTGGGGCGGGGCAGTGTACCTGGGGATAAAGGCGCTCCAAGCCCTTGAGGAATCGAGATACCATAGGATGAGAAAACATTGAGCAGCCATTCTCCCCTGAGTGGAAGGTAGAGATGGCCAACAAGTGCGCCCTCAAAGATGATATCGCTAGGCCCCGTTGTTTAAGGGACCAGAGGTAGTCCAAGATGGTAGAGATGGGCCTCGGCAGGAAGAACGTTGTGCTCTGCACACCAGCATGTGAAACGCTTCCACTTGGCAAGATACGTTGCCCTAGTAGAAGGTTTTCTGCTTCCCAGGAGAACTTGTTGCACTGGGGCAGAGCAACACAACTCAGACTGGGTCAACCACTCAGGAGCCATGCCATGAGGTGAAGGGACTGCAGGTCTGGGTGATGCAGTTTGCTGTGGTCCTGAGTTATCAGGTCCAGGTGCAGAGGTAGTGGGATAGGGTCGGCTATTGACAGGTCTAGCAACATGGTGTACCAGTGCTGCCTGGGCCACGCTGGAGCAATCATGATGAAGCGGGCTCTGTCTCTGCGTACTTTCAGCAGGACCTTGTGGACGAGCGGGAACGGTGGAAAGGCGTATAGCAGGTGCGTCGTCCACGGTATGAGGAAAGCGTCCGCTATCGAACCCTGTGAGAGGCCTTGAAAGGAACAGAATATCTGGCATTTCCTGTTCTCGTGGGATGCAAAGAGGTCTACACGGGGAAATCCCCACTTCCGGAAGACTGAAAGAGTAATGTCCAGGCGAAGTGACCATTTGTGGGAAAGGAAGGATCTGCTGAGGCGATCTGCCAGAGTGTTCCGAACCCCCGGGAGAAAGGACGCTATGAAGTCTATAGAGTGGGCTATACAAAAGTCCCAGAGTCGTAAGGCCTCCTAGCAAAGGGTCGAGGACCTTGTCCCGCCCTGTTTGTTTATATAGTACATGGCTGTCGTGTTGTCAGTGAATATCGACACTCAACGGTCCTGCAAGTGCTGTTGGAACGCCTGGCAAGCAAGGCGGACTCTCTCAGCTCCTGGACATTGATGTGCAAGGTCAGTTCCTGAGATGACTAACGGCCTTGAGTGTGTAGATGCCCGAGGTGAGCACCCCAGCTGAGAGATGATGCGTCCATTGTCAGGGACGCAGAGGGCTGGGGTGGATGGAATGGCAGCCCTGCACACACCAGGGATGGGGTCAGCCATCATTCGAAGGAGTCTAGGATGCTTGGGGGAATGGTGACGATCATGCCTATGGCATCCCTGCCTGGTCAGTACACTGAGCTGAGCCACGATTGGAGGGGGCGGAGGCGCAGTCTGGTGTATTTCGTCACAAACGTGCAGGCCGCCATGTGACCCAGGAGACCAAGGCAAGTGCGAACTGAAGTCAACGGAGCAGCTTGCAGACTTTGGATGATGGCCACCATTGCCTGGAACCGGGGCAGTGGTAAGCAGGCCCTGGCGAGGTTGGAGTCCAGGGTGGCGGCAATGAAGTCTATCCTCTGAGTGGGAGTCAGAGTGCATTTTTCTGCATTGATCATTAGGCCTAGATGTAGGAAAAGGTCCTTGACAACGCCGACGCGATGCATCACTCGTGCCTCGGAGGTTTCTCGGACAAGCCAGTCATCTAGATACAGAAAAACATGTACCCGACGACGGCGGAGGTGGGCGGCGACTACAGCCATGCATTTCGTAAATTCTCTTGGGGCTGTAGAGAGGCCAAATGGTAGGACCGCGAACTGAAAATGTTGGCGGTTGACTACGAACCGGAGGAACCTCCTGTGAGGTGGGTAGATGGCTATGTGAAAATATGCATCTTTCATGTCGAGGGCGGCATACCAGTCTCCAGGAATGGGATGATAGTCCCCAGGGATACCATACGGAACTTCAATCTGTTGAGTTCCCGCAGGTCCAGGATAGGTCTGAGACCCCCTTTTGCCTTGGGGATTAGGAAGTAGCGGGAGTAAAACACCTTGCCCCATTCGTGTTCTGGTACCTCGTCTATGGCTCCTTTGACGAGGAGCGTTTGCACCTCCTGGAGGAGGAGCTGCTCGTGAGAGGGGTCCCTGAAGACGGACGAGGAAGGGGGATGGAAGGGGGGGCATGAAACAAATTGGAGGTGGTACCCAAATTCCAGCGTGCGTAAGACCCAGCGATCTGACGTTAGCCGGGACCACGCAGGGAGGAAAAGGGAGAGGCGGTTGGAGAAAGGAAGGGACAGATCATTTGACGATACTGGTATGATGCCCTCGGGCGCACCTTCAAAAGGAGGGTTTCGGCCCTGTGCCAGATGTTCTGTTCCTTTCAAGGCCTCTCACAGGGTTCGATAGCGGACGCTTTCCTCATACCGAGGACGACGCACCTGCACTTGGTTCTGGCCCCCTTGATTGCCTGACTGCCTCTGGCGACCAGTTCTACCCCGCCTTCTAGCAAAGTCCTGTCTCTGTCTGGGCTGAGGGTAAGAGCGGTGTGGCTGGGGGCGGAATGGCCTGCGCTGAGTCATCAGCATATGCATGCCCAGCAAGCGGATGATGACCCTTTTGTCTTTTAGGCTTTGCTGCCTAGAGTCAGTCTTATCTGAAAATAGGCCTTGTCCTTCAAAGGGGAGGTCCTGGATAGTATGTTGGAGCTCCGGGGGAAGGCCTGAGACTTGCAGCTTCATAGTCACCCTGGAGGCTAGGGTCCTGGCTGCAGAGTCCGCCGCGTCCAGGGAAGCCTGGAGGGAAGTTCTAGCCACCTTTTTTCCCTCATCCAGGATGGCCACAAATTCCTAACGGGAGTCCTGCGGGAGCAACTCCTTGAATCTGTCCGCTGCTGCCCAGGTATTGTAATTATAGTGGCTAAGGAGGGCTTGCTGATTAGCCACGCGGAGCTGGAGCGCCCCTGCGGAATAGACTTTGCAGCCCAGTAAGTCCATGTGCCTTGCGTCTTTTCATTTCAGGGCTGGGGCCTGCTGGCCATGGCGTTCCCTCTCATTGACCGACTGGACAACAAGGGAGCAAGGAGGGGGATGGACATATAAATATTCGTAGCCCTTGGAGGGCAACATATATTTACGTTCCACTCCCTGGGCGGCAGGTGGAACAGAGGCCGGAGACTGCCAGATTGTGTTGGCATTGGCCTGGATTGTCCGTATAAAGAGGAGGGCCACTCTCATAGAGGCATCTGATGTTAAGATGTCCACCACTGGGTCCTCCACCTCCGGGACCTCCTCAACCTGCAAGTTCACATTCTGTGCAACACGCCTGAGGAGATCCTGGTGGGCCCTTAGGTCGAACGGTGGGGGGACTACCAACGACGTTCCGGCTACCGTCTTGTCAGGGGAGGACAATGAGGAGAGACCTGGGGCAAGTGGGTCAGTCAAGGGCCCCTTTGGGTGGACAGCCTCTGTCTCCCTCAGGATGTGGGAGTCCTCTGGCTGGGTTGACACTTCCTCCGAAACAGAAGGAGGAGAGCGGCTAATGGTGGCCTCTGGCACCCGCTACTCTGATGTGGCCGAGCGCGACGGGTCTGGATGCGCATCTTGGGCCTGATGGTATGCCCAAGGTGTCCAGAATGCCCACTATTGAGGTCTGCCGAGACGTCGATCTGTGCCACGAGTACGACCGGTACCAGATAGGTGAGTGGTGCCGGGACTTCGAGCAGCGTCAGGACTGTGACCGTCCATGAGATCGTGAATGGCGCCGGGACCTGGACTGTGATTGGTGCCAGTCTGCCGTGCCGACGGAAGGAGGTCTCAATATAGCCGGTTTGCCTCTGGAGTGTAGTACCCGCACCGGCGGTGCCGGGGGTTGAGGCAGGTGATCCTGAGCCTGGGGCTCGTGGAATAATGCGGCAGGCTGGGCCCCGGCACCAGGTGCAGGGAAGGGCTAATGCCCAAACCCCGCTGAACTGTATACACTATCTAAGAACTATTAAACTAATTATAACTATAGATAAAACCAACTATATACAACAAGATAGCGAAGAACAAGGAGTAGCTAGGGGAGTGGAGAACAGCTGAGTCGCGCTCCACTGTTCCAACGACTGACACGGGCGGTAAGAAGGAACTGAGGAGCGGTCGGGTCAGCAGGGGTATATATCCGCCGCCATGGCAGCGCCACTCCAGGGGGCGACTCGGCCGACCCACCAGGGTTGCTAGGGTAAAAATCTTCCGACGAATGTGCATGCGGTGCGCACACACCTAACTGGAATGGATATGAGCAATCGCTCGAAGAAAAAATTGATGTTTCACATTTGCAGGCTCCAAAGGCAGACCTTGCCTTTAGTTGTACTCTTCCTTCTGCAAATTTACTGTGAGCACACTTCTCAGCAAGACAACGTATGAAAAAGTGTATTTTGTGCAACAGACTAACTATGGGATTCATTCCTTTACAATTAAATGAAGTACAAAAGAAAGTATGAACATAAGACCAAAATACAACTAACAGAACAATGCATTTTTACTTACTGACACTTATGGGTGGCTGCTACAGTACCTATTTCAAAAAAATACCCTCAATACAATTTAGTTAACACTAAGATTATTGGTCCAGCATCAGAGAGAGCTGTAATTTCTTCATTTAAGTGTCCATTATTACCGTTAATGCTTTTGTTATTTTAAAATTCAGCTCATCTGTTATATGAACAAGGAATGGTGACATTAAACGTATGGCTTATATTTGTTGTCTATTTTAGTTCGTAAGCAAAAACATTTCTGTAGAAGGAGTTTACATGCTGTAATGGCTGTGGCAAATGTAAAGACACAAATATAATATAGAGTTCTATTGCAGAAAGGAACTACTGTATATACTCGTTCATTAGCCCATTCGTTTATAAGCCAACCCCTCAAGATGGTTAGGTCAAAATAGCAAAAACTGTATGACCTTCTCATAAGCCAACCCTATATTTCAGTGGTCGGCAAACTTTGGCTCCTGGCCCATCAGGGTAAGCCACTGACGGGTTGGGACGCTTAGTTTACCTGGAGTGTTCACACGCACGGAGCCCCTTAGGTACCAGTGGCTGCGGTTTGCCGTTCCCAGCCAATGGGAGCTGCGGGAAGCTGGGAACGGCAAACCACGGCCACAGGAAGCTGAGGGGCTACATTCCTGCAGGCGCTCCAGGTAAACAAAATGACAATGTATTAGATATTCAATTCAGTGATTCCACAGAGTTTAAAATCATCAAATTTTGGTGTAGACCCGTTTATAAGCCGACTCCTGCTCTTTGATGCGTCACTTTCTTACCAAAAATATTCAGCTTATGAACGAGTATATACAGTAATCAGCATTATGGAAGAGACAGGTATGCTATGTTCTTTAAGATCTTAAATAAAAGTAAAACTTGCATTTAAAAGTAAAGTACTTTTAAAATAAAAGTGAAATAGTCTGTTAAGTAATGAAAATACAGGAAGTGAGAGAAACACTTACCAAAATCATAACCTTCTGGAATCACATTGCGGCAGGCAACTCCATGCTTTAAATTATTCTATTTATAAAAAAAAAAATTTAAAGTTTGAAAGCTTCATTTTCACTTCATGACAAACATTTTTATACAACAAAGGATAAAATAAAATATTTTCGTAAATGTGCTTAGAAGAAATAGTGCCTCTGAAACCAGAATATATTTTAAAACAAGTCTGTCTGCCCTCAGTTTACATCTATAAAAACTTTTTATTAAGGATGTAAGATTTTAACAACCATGTTATGAGTGAACAACCACCAACACTCCATCATACAGAATGCACTGGTAATTTTAAGTGACCTGGGATAGATTGAAAAGAATAAGTTATGCCACAACATATCTGTAAAAAGAACAGGAGTACTTGTGGCACCTTAAGGCATGTCTACACTACCCGCTGGATCGGCGGGTAGTAATCGATCTATCAGGGATCGATTTTTCATGTCTAGTGTAGACGCGATAATCGATCCCCAGTTGCTCTGCCGTCAACTCCGGAACTCCACCGCAGTGAGAGGCGGAAGCGGAGTCGATGGGGGAGCGGCAGCAGTCAACTCGCCACTGTCCTCACGGCCAGGTAAATTGACAGAAGTTACACCGACTTCAGCTATGCTATTCGTGTAGCTGAAGTTGCTTATCATAGGTCAACACCCCTCCTAACCACCACCCCCAGTGTAGACCTAGCCTTAGAGACTAACAAATTTATTTGAGCATAAGCTTTTGTGGGCTACAGCCCACTTCATCGGATGCACAGAATGGAACATATAGTCAGAAGATATATATACAATCAGAGAACATGAGAAGGTGGAAGTTCCACACCAACTCTAAGAGGCTAATTTATTAAGGTGAGCTGCTAATAGCAGGAGAAAAAAAAAACTTTTGTAGTGATAATCAAGACGGCCGATTCCAGACAGTTGACAAGACTGTGTAAGGATACTTAACATGGAGAAATAGATTCAATTTGTGTAATCACCCAGCCATTCCCAATCTCTATTCAACTGTCTGGAATGGGCCATCCTGATTATCACTATGGAAGTTTTTTTCTCCTGCTGCTAATAGCTCATCTTAATCAATTAGACTCTTAGAGTCGGTACGGCAACTTCCACCTTTTCATGTTATCTTTATGTGTATATATATATTCTGACTATATGTTCTATTCTATGCATCTGATAAAGTGGGCTGTAGACCACGAAAGCTTATGCTCAAATAAATTTGTTAGTCTCTAAGGTGCCACAAGTACTCCTGTTCTTTTTGCAGATACAGACTAACACAGCTGCTACTCTGAAACCTGACAACATATTTGTGTATGCTAATCTAACATTCAGTATTCTTGCAACAGAACAGGTACTAAAATACAACACAATCCTGCAAATGGCAAAACTGCCTCCGACTTTACTCCGCGCAGAACTGGATCCCTAATGAATGGGAATTATATTGAACATTTCACAACATGAAACATGGAAGTACTGGGTACACTGTGTCATATTTGACTTACCAAAGATTCATTGTAACCTCCATGGTAGAACATCACAGACTTCACATTCCAGTAAGCAAAAAGGTTATCCAGACGTATGAGCTGAAGACAAAACATAATGCTTATGAAGTCAAATGCACTGTGATCTCTTTCAGTACTTCCCATTATTTTTAGGTTTCTCATGGATATTAAAATAGCCAAATGCTCCACAGACATGTACTCTCTCTCCCTCCAGTTTTGATTACATAGAAATAGATTATATCTTTTACCTATCAAGAGCATAAATCCACAGGAGATGGCTCTTATTCTGACAATGTTTTGTTATAATGATAGCATTCACTGCCTATATTTTACCTTATAGAACAACTTCGTAGCTTCATCATGTAAACATGGATTCCAATTTTGATCTGAGGTCTGAAAAGGAAAAAGGTCTAGACTTAGTACAGTCAAATCACAGAGTTAAACAGACCATACAACAAAAGAGAAAATACACTATGGGCCTAACTCAACATCCACTGAAGTTAAAGGGCATGGGCAGTTTTTCTGATCTGTTTGTATACCACCTAGTACAATGGGGCCCCTGCCTATGACTGGGATTCTCCAGTACTACAAAAACTACTACTGCTACATGAGTCTTTCCACTGATTTAAGTAGACCAAGCTTTAAATTGCTTAACTAAAACTATCAGACTACATCTTCTGTAGGTCTATATACCTGCAATGACTGTCATGCTCCACTCATGAACCAGAAATTAGCATGGTGAAGTTTTCTGCAGGGTGACCTCAGTTTTTTTTTCTGTTATTCTTTAGGCAGATTCTATGGAAAAAGTACTCAAGGGCTCCTGTTTGTAGTTTTGGTGGTAGCTACATGCCATAGCTTAAGACCAGTAGAAAGTTCACAGTTTGTTAATAATTCTCCATTTTTATATACAATATGGTGCTAGCTCCAGGAGAGGAGTGCTGTGGGGAACAGCTTATACTCAGTATACAAATAGCATTTTTGTCAGCAGATAAAGTGTAATTGTCTACCAAGTTTTTAACACAGTATCCTTAAAAAGTACGTATCTAGAAACAAATATATGTATGTTAGCATAAAGTATGTTATGTTAGCATACTGATTTCACTAAGCACTGCCCTGCATGAAATTAAATTCTATTTACATGGAAACGTCACATTTATGATCTACAGAAGCTGCTTAATCAGAGCAGCTCTATAGACAGCCTACCATTCCTGTTAAGTAGCCTCCCAGAACAAAGACAGCACCTGCCATGAGGGAAGCAACAAACAGACAAATGGAGTGCGTTTGTTTCTCAAGTACTTCAAGTTTACATCCTATTTCAGTATTTGTTATAGTCCTGTTTCAAAACAAAGTAGCTCAAAGTGCACTAAGGAACTATTAGTGCATGTCAGCAGGGTCCACATGAACAGTCAGTGCACAGCAGACTAATGTGGGGTAGATTTACATTCACCTTGGTGAGAACTAAATGTTAATGTAGACAAACCCCAAGTGTGATTGCCAGCTCAACTGTCTGTCCCTCCTCCCATGAAGAGTGAAGTTGCAGAGGCAGATCATGCCCTGGGCTATGATGCGAATCTCTCCCAGGAACCTAACATGGGCATCTGTTTTGGGAAATATAACTGAACCGGCCATGCATCTTTTGAACCTTCTGTGCAGTTCAGGTCCTAACATGGCCCCAGGAAGAAACCCAACATAGATAACGCTAAACTATGTAGCTAACTATAACAAGAAACTAGATGAAAATACGCAATAGCTAGTTGGAAGATACATGAGGTACTTCCTTTACCTCTTTGCAATAGCAAAGAAACTAAGGTGATCAAGAGACATGCTCACTTACAAAGACAAATTATGTAATCTTAAGTGTGATACCACTCCTTCATTCCCCAACACACACATCTTTTCTATGCAGGTTATTAGCTTAATATCAGAGGTGCCAAATACCATAAGTGGGAAATCACACAGGCACTCAAAAGAGATGTTATTTCCCTTATAGTAACTGCAGTTCCTTGAGATGCTTTTGCCCACCCAGATCCCAATTAAGTGTGCACCCCATGTGCATCAGCTCACAATCTTTGAGTCAGCAATGTCTGTTGGGGTTGTGCATATGCCCTGTATGCCTTCAGGCCCAACCACTGCTCAGTTCCTTCACCAATACAGAGCATCCAGGTAAAGGACTCTTCATCAGTGGGGAAGGAGGATGGGTCATGGGATCCCTGTGGAGAAGAGAACCTAGAAGAATCCCAGTTACTGTAAGATAATTAAATTCTCTTCCTCGACCATTTGTCCTCAGAGATCCCACTGCAGGTGTTTAGCTAGCAGTTACCTCTTAAGGAAGTGTGTGTGTGCGATAGTCCTACCTTAATAATGACCTGCCAAAATGAGCACCTGGCTTTGTAAGCTGTCACAGTGGAGTAGCAACTGGTACATTTAGGACTAGAACTTCAAGTAGCCAGCCTACACAATCTCAGAAACAGGGGCTCCACTACAACAAGGGTTTAACGGAATGGGGAACAAGAGTACAGCAGAACTTTTCCCCACCAAATAAGAAAAGCAGCTGCTAATGAGCCTGGACTCAGTCCTCCTTGGGAGCAAAACCAGGGGAACCTCTTGTTTGCATCAGTAGCAAAAAAGTCTATGACTTATCCCCTGTTTCAGGAACACCTGACTCAGAATTTAGTCTTTAAAGTCTCACTCATGGTTTACTAAGGAATTCCTACCAAGATAATATGCCAATTTGTTCTCAGTCCCTGGAAGCTATTAGGCTGACTTGAAAAATGCACCATTCTCACAAAACAATCATTTCCAGACAGAGAAAGATTTTTGCCCCACTTGTCTGTTTATATATTTCATCACCCTCATCCTGTTTGTTAGAATCTGGACAGTGATACCACATAAAAAAGGGGTAGGACAGTCCTGAAGGCTAAACAAATAGCTTGGAGTTTGACACATTTATGAGTAATCAAGATTCCATCCAAGACCACAAGCCCTTTATCTGGAGTCTGTCTAAATGAACTTCCAGTCCTGCTCAAATGTGTCCATCACAAGAGTCTGAGGATGGAGATGAAATAAAACACCCTGACAGACTTGAAGAGGGGGATCAATCCACCAACAGAGAGAGGCCACTGGCAATAATATTTACAGAATCATGGATAACAGAAGTCATGGGATAAGAGGGAAGGTCCTCTCCTGGACTGGTAACTGGTTAAAAGATAGGAAACAAAAGGTAAGAATAAATGGTCAGTTTTCAGAATGGAAAGCGGTAAACAAGGGTGTCCCCCAGTGGTCTTTACTGAGACCAGTTCTATTCAACATATTAACAAATGATCTGGAAAAAGGGGTAAAACAGTGAAGTGGCAAAATTTGCAGATGATATAAAACTACTCAAGATAGTTACGTCCTAGGCAGACTGCAAAGAGCTACAAAAGAATCTCTCAAAACTGGGCAACAAAATGGCAGATGAAATTCAATGCTGATAAATGCAAACTAATGCACATTGAAAAACATAATCCCAATTATACATATAAAATGAGGGGGTCTAAATTAGCTGTTACCACTCAAGAGAGATCTCAGAGCCATTGTGGATAGTTCCCTGAAAACGTCCAATCAATGCGCAGCAGCGGTCAAAAAAGTGAACAGAATGCTGGGAATAATTAAGAAAGGGATAGATAATAGTACAGAAAATATCATATTGCCTCTATATAAATCCATGGTACGCTTACAGCTTGAATACTGTGTGCAGATGTGGTCGCTCCATCTCAAAAAAGAAATATTAGAATTGGAAAAGGTTCAGAAAAGGGCAACAAAAATTATCAGGGGTATGGAATAGCTTCCATATGAGGAGAGAATAAGACTGGA
The DNA here is from genome assembly GCF_007399415.2 of Gopherus evgoodei. NCBI lineage: Eukaryota > Metazoa > Chordata > Testudines > Testudinidae > Gopherus > Gopherus evgoodei. The sequence goes on from NC_044327.1 coordinate 36,513,484, forward strand.
ACTTTTCAGCTTGGAAAAGAGACGACCAAGAGGGAGATATGACTGAGTTATATAAAGTCATGACTGGTGTGGAGAAAGTAAATAAGGAAGTGTTATTTACTCCTTCTCATAACAAAAGAACTAGGGGTCACCAAATGAAATTAATAAGCAGCAGGTTTAAAACAAACAAAAGGAAGTATTTCTTCACACAATGCACAGTCAACCTGTGGAACTCTTTGCCAGAGTATGTTGTGAAGGCCAAGACTACCAATAGGGTTCAAAATAGGGTTCAGGTGACAGGGAATGGATCACTTGATGATTACCTGTTCTGTTCATTCGCTCTGGAGCACCTGGCATTGGCCACTGTCGAAAGACAGGATACTGGGCTAGACGGACCTTTAGTCTGACCCAGTATGACCGTTCTTATGTCCCGGAAGCCTGGAGAAGAGTTAACATAGAGCCCATCTTTAAAAGGAGGCGCACGGGAAGACCAGCCAGCCTGACTTTGATACCTGGGAAGCTATTAGAGCAATGATTCCCAAACTGTGGGTTGGGACCCCAAAGTGGTTCACAACCCCATTTTAATGGGGTCGCCAAGGCTGGAGTTAGACATGCCTGGTCCCGAAGCCAAAGCCCAAGGGCTTCAGCCCTGGGTGCCGGGGCTCAGGTTACAGGCCCCCAGCCTAGGGCTGAAGCCCATGGGCTTTGGCTGTGGCCATTCCCACCTGGAGCAGCAGGGCTTGGGCAGGCTTAGGTTTTGGTCCTCCTTCCCGGGGCTATGTAGTGCTTTTTGTTGTCGGGGGGAGCAGGGGGGAGTGTCACACTGCAATGAAATTTGAGAACCCCTGTACTAGCGCAATGTATAAAATATTCAATTTGCAAATATCTGGAGATGAAGGGGTATTCACTAGCAGACAGCATGGATTTACTAAGAATAAATCACGTCAAACCAACTTGATTTCCTTCTTTGACAGGGTAACTGGTTTGGTGGATAGAAGGAATCAGAGAATTTTAAGACTGGAAGGGACGTCAATAGGTCATCTAGCCCAATCCCTTGCACTCGTGGCAGGACTAAGCATGATCTAGATCATTTGCAATGGGTGTCTGTCTAAACTGCTCTTTAAAAATCTCTAATAATGGAAATTTCACAACCTCCCTGATGAAATTTAGTCCAGCGCTTAACCACGCTGACAGTTAGGAAGTTTTTCTTGATGTCCAACCTAAACCGTCCTTGCTGCAATTTAAGCCCATTGCTTCTTGTCTGCTCAGAGGTCAAGGAGAAAAAAAAAATTCTCCCTCCTTCTTGTAACAATCTTTTATGTACTTGAAAACTTATATGTCCCCTTTCAGTCTTCTCTTCTCCAGACTAAACAAATCCAATTTTTTCAATCTTCTCTCACAGGTCATGCTGTCTAAACCTTTAATCAATCAATTTTGTTGCTCTTCTCCAGACTTTCTCCAATTTGTCAACATCTTTGCTGAAATGTGGTGCCCAGAACTGGACACAAATTCTCCAGTTGAGGACTAATCAGCACACAGTAGAGCGGAAGAATTACTTGCCATGTCTTGCTTACAAGCACTCCCACTAATACATCCCAGAATGATGTTTGCTTTTTCTTTTTTTTTTTTTAAACAGTTACACTGTAGACTCATATTTAGCTTGTGATCCATTATGACCCTTAGATCCCTTTCTGCAGTACTCCTTCCTAAGCAGTTACTCTCCATTTTGTATATGTGCAACTGATTGCTCCTTCCTAAGTGGAGTCCTTTGCATTTGTCCTTATTGAATTTCACCCTATTTACTTCATACTATTTCTCCAGTTTATTCCGATCATTTTGAATGTTAATCCTACCCTCCAAAGCACTTGCAACCTCTCCCGGCTGGGTATCGTCTGCAAACTTTATGAGTGTACTCCTGTCATAAACAGACAGTTAAGGGTTAATGTCTCTTTTACCTGTAAAGGGTTAACAAACAGGGACCCAAACACCTGACCAGAGGACCAATCAGGAAACAAGATACTTTCAAATCTGGGTGGAGGGAAGCCTTTGTTTGTGGGTTTTGGGTTTGTGCGTTGTTCTCTCGAGGTCCTGGACGGGACTAGAGGTGCAACCAGGTTTCTGCCAATCTCCCTGCTACAGTCTCTTATCTATTCAGAATAGTTAGTAAGTAAAAAAGGCAGTTATAGTCTTTTAACTTGTTTTTCTTATTTGCAGATGTGTACTTGCTGGAAGTAGCTTAAATTGTGTTTCTGCTGGAGAAAGCTTCTTTCTATTGTCTATAAGCTTAAAAAACCCTGTAAATTGACCATCTTGATTACAGAGACAATTATTATGTTTTTCCTTCTTTATTAAAGTTTTCCTCTTTTTTTCCTAGAATCTAATTGATTTTTTTTGGTTATCTTTTGTAAGACTCCAGGGAAGGGAGTCTGCACTCACCAGGGAATTGGTGGGAGAAAGGAAATGGAGGAGGGAAGAAAAACCTGCTTTCTGCGTTTATCTCTGTATCTCTCTCCAGGGAAGAAGGGAGGGGGAAGGGGTGATTCAAGGAGTTGAATCACGGTGGTCTCCTAGTGTACCCAGGGTGGGAAAGAGCTGGGAGGAAGAAAAGGAGGGGGAAGGGAAATGGTTCATTCCCCTTTGTTGTAAGACTCAAGGAATTTGGGTCTTGGGGCCCCCAGGGAAGGTTTTGGGGGAGACCAGAGTCTATCAGGCGCTCTACTCTAAGTCCTGATTGGTGGCAGCAGTACAGGATCTAAGCTGGTAATTAAGCTTAGGGGAATTCATGCTAGTACCCCTATTTTGGACGCTAAGGTCCAGGTTTGGGAATTATACTACAACAACTCCTTATGCCATTGTCTAAATTACTCAAAATACTGAACAGCACCGGATCCGGAACTGATCCCTGCAGGATCCCACTCAATATGCCCTTCCAGTTTGACTGTGAAACACTGAGAACTTCTCTCTGGAAGCGGTTTTCCAACCAGTTATGTACCCACCTTATAGTAGCTCCATTTAGGTTGTATTTCCTAGTTTGTTTATGAGAAGGTCATGAGAGATAGTATCAAAAGCCTTACTAAAGTCAAGATATACCAAATCTATTGCTTCCCCCCCATCCACAAGGCTTGTTACCCTGACAAAGAAAACTATTAGGTTGGTTTGACACAGTTTGTTCTTGACAAAAGCATGCTGACTGTTACTTACAACCTTATTATCTTCCAAGTGTTAGCAAACTGATTGCTTCATTATTTGCTTCATTATCTTTCCGAGTACTGAAGTTAAGATGACTGGTCTGTAATTCCCCCAGTTGTCCTTATTTCCCTTTTTATAGATGGGCACTATATTTGCCCTTTTCCAGTCCTCTGGAATCTTTCCCAACTTCCATGACTTTTCGAAGATAATCACTCATGACTCAGATATCTTCTTGGTCAGCTCCTTGAGTATTCTAGGATATATTTCATCAGGTCCTGGTGACTTGAAGACATCAAACTTATCTGAGTAATTTTTAAATTGTTCGTTTCCTATTTGAGCCTCTGAGCCAACCTCATTTCCACGGGCATTCACTATGTTAGATATCCAATTGGTACTAACCTTTCATAGACTCACAGACTTAAGGTCAGAAGGGACCATTATGGTCATCTAGTCTGACCTCCTGCACAATGCAGGCCACAGAATCTCACCCACCCACTCCTTGTAACAAATCCCTAACCTATGTCTGAGTTATTGAAGTCCTCAAATCATTACTATTACTGCAGTTTACAAGGTCATCCAGATCTTCCTGTATGATATCCCAGTCCTTCTCTGCATCAGCAATACCTCCCAGCTTTGTGTCATCTGCAAACTTTATTAGCACATTCCCACTTTTTGTGCCAAGGTCAGTAATAAAAAGATTAAATAAGATTGGTCCCAAAACCAATCCCTGAGGAACTCCACTAGAAACCTCCCTTCAGCCTGAAAGTTCACCTTTCACTATGACCCCTGTAGTCTCCTCTTTAACCAGTTCCTTATTCATCTTTCAATTTTCATATTGATCCCCATCTTTTCCAATTTAACTAATAATTCCCCATGTGGAACCGTATTAAATGCCTTACTGAAATCAAGGTAAATTAGATCCACTGCGTTTACTTTGTCTAAAAAATCTGTTATCTTCTCAAAGAAGGAGATCAGGTTGGTTTGGCACGATCTACCTTTTGTAAAACCATGTTGTATTTTGTCCCAAATACCATTGACCTCAATGTCCTTAACTACTTTCTCCTTCAATTTTTTTTCCCCAAGACCTTGCATACTACAGATGTCAAACTAACAGGCCTATAGTTACTCGGATCACCTTTTTTCCCTCTCTTAAAAACAGGAACTATGTTAGCAATTCTCCAATCGTATGGTACAACCCCTGAGTTTACTGATTCACTAAAAATTCTTGCTAATGAACTTGCAATTTCATGTGCCAGTTCTTTTAATATTTTTGGATCAAGATTATCTGGGCCCCCCAATTTCAACAAAAAAGTAATTTAGCACTTCTGCCATTTCCAAATTTTCTGTTCTCTCTCCCCCTCCCCCATTGACTAACAGGCCTCCCCTCTTCCTGCATCCTCTTGCATCTAATGTATTTATAGAATGTTTTCTTGTTAACCTTTACGTCTCCAGCTAGTTTAATCTTGTTCTGTGCCTCGGTCTTTCTAATTCTGTCCCTACATCAGTGGTTCCCAAACTTGTTCCACCATTTGTGCGGGGAAAGCCCCTGGTGGGCCGGGCCAGTTTGTTTACCTGCTGCGTCCGCAGGTTCAGCTGATGGCAGATTCCAGTGGCCGCAGTTCACTGCTCCAGGCCAATGGGAGCTGCTGGAAGCAGCGGCCAGTACGTCCCTCAGCCCACACAAGGGCGGAACAAGTTGGGGAACCACTGCCTTACATACATGTGTTACTTGTTTATATTCATCCTTTGTAATCTGATGTAGTTTCCAGCAGCAGGAGAGGAAAGATGTATACAAGATTCTCCACCAAAAGGGAAAGGCGTCCCTCAGAGCACAGCACTCCAAACCTCTCCTTGAGCAGAATATTGTACTGACTGCAGTGTCGAAGAGATCTGTTTCTGGAAATCCCCAGTTACGAAATATCTGTCTCAGTATGGATTTCTCTGTGTTTCCACTCAGTGAAGTGCCTGTTGAAACAGTCAGCTATGGTGTTTTAATTGTATTTAATTTTAGGTTGCATTAACTGAGGAATAGCACGCAAGTCATGGGAGGTAATAGTTTTAATTGAGTAGGAAGACTAACCACAGCAGGATATCATGGGCTGTTCAGCAGTTCCATAATTTCATAGCCTCTGTGGAAAGGGGCATTTCAGTCACCACTGGTGATTTATGTGGTACATACTAGCCCTACTGTCTCTCATTATGTGGGCACATTGTCCTTTTATCATGGGTAGGAAGCGCAGACAGGTGTATCTGATAGCTCTGAGCTCCAGAACATGGATGTGCAAAGAGGAGTTTCGGGCAGTCCATCTGTCCTAGTTATTCCTGGCAATGAGCTCCAAGGACAGACGCGTCAGGAACTACTGCAAGAGCAAGTGGACGATAGTTGAATAGGACCCCCAAACACACTTTGCCTCGATTCTTCCGACACTCACAGGAAACTAGAATATGACAGGGGATCGAGAACAACTGTTTTGACTGTCTTTGTTGGGTGTGTATAAATTGACTTGAACCTGACTTGGAAGCAACGCAGATGCAGTCAAGAATGAAACATGACAAAGGTGCACACTGCCATACGCCCAAGAAGTTGCAGACGTGATCTAGCAGTGACTTGAGGACTGATTTGAACCTTTGTGATTTCGGTGCAACGAGACTCATCTGGCAGATACAGATCACAGTGCCAATCAGATCTAGAAGGAGCAGGTTTGGGTGAGTGATAAATCTTACATCTTTTTGGCATATTCTCTGGAATGTGACCAGAGAGAAGCACCATCTGAAGATCTTGGCTCCTTCCTACCTCAGACAGGACTGAAGAGAAGACTCAGCTTGTTTTCAAGAAGTATGAGGTCTCCTACAGTAAGGGGGAACAGGGGCACAACAGAAAAAGTTTGGGGACCACTGCTATAGAAGAACCTGGGATTGAACTCAAACTGCTAATCCAAGTTAAAATCCCAAATGCCTTGTCTTCACTGCTTTTTTAACTCACTTTAAGAACAAATCTTTTTTGCAACAAAGACATCCTGAGAAATCAGAGGTGGTGGTGGGAGGGTTTTTTTTGGCTTGTTTGGAGTTTACACAAAGAGCTGCTAAATAAGACGGTTACTCACCTTTGTAACTGTTGTTCTTCAAGATGTGTTGCTCATATCCATTCCAATTAGTCGGAAGATTTTTACCCTAGCAACACTCGGTGAGTCGGCTGGGTCGCCCCCTGGAGTGGCGCCACTACAGCGCCGGATATATACCGCTGCCAACCCAACGGCCTTTCAGTTCCTTCTTGCCGGCTACTCTGACAATGGGGAAGGAAGGCGGGTTTGGAATGGATATGAACAACACATCTCGAAGAACAACATTTACAAAAGTGAGTAACCGTCTTTTCTTCTTCGAGTGCTTGCTCATATCGATTTCAATTAGGTGATTCCCAAGCCTTACCTAGGCGGTGGGGTCGGAGTGAGACGTTGCAGAATGCAAAAATGCTGAGCCAAAGGCTGCATCGTCTCTGGACTGCTGAACAAATGCGTAATGTGAGGAAAAGGTGTGAATCGATGACCAGGTAGCAGCGCGACATATTTCCTGGATGGGGACATGGGCCAGGAAAGCAGCAGGTGAGGCTTGCGCCCGAGTAGAATAGGCGGTGAGATGGCTAGCCGGAATGTGAGCCAATTCATAGCATGCTCGGATGCACGATGTCGCCAAAGATGAAATTTGTTGGGAAGAGACCGGCATGCCTTTCATCCAGTCTGCCACCGCTACAAAGAGCTGAGGCGAATGTCGGAAGGGTTTGGTTCTCTTGATATAAAAGGCGAGAGCCCTGCGGACATCCAAGGTATGTAGTTGTTGTTCCCGACGCGATGAGTGCGGCTTCAGGAAAAAGACTGGGAGAAAGATGTCTTGATTGACATGAAAAGCAGACACCACCTTAGGGAGGAAAGAGGGGTGTGGTCACAGCTGTACCGTGTCCTTGTGGAATACCGTATGTGGGAGATCCGCTGTCAAAGCCCGAAGCTCCAATACTCGTCTTGCCGAGGTGATAGCAACAAGGAAGGCTGTCTTCTAGGAGAGGTACAGCAGGGAGCAGGTGGCCGGAGGCTCAAAAGGGGCACCCATAAGCTTGGCTAGCTCCAGGTTTAGATCCCAGGTAGGGGTCGGGCATCTTACTTGAGGGTACAACTGCTCCAATCCCTTAAGGAACCTGGAAACTATAGGGTGAGAAAAGATTGAACTGCCACTTTCCCCCAGGTGGAAGGTGGAAATAGCTGCCAGATGCACCTTTATAGAAGAGACCACCAGGCCCTGCTCTTTCAGGGACCATAGGTAATCCAGGACAGTAGGGACAGATACCTGTCCAGGGACTAAGTTATTCTGAGAGCACCAGTAGGAGAAACGCTTCCATTTGGCGAGATATGTCATCCTCGTGAAGGCTTCCTACTGCCCAAGAGCACCTGCTGGACCGAGGCAGAGCAACGCAACTCAGACTGGCTCAGCCACACAGCAGTCATGCTGTGAGATGAAGGGATTGCAGGTCTGGATAGTGAAGCCTGCCGAAGTCCTGTGTTATGAGGTCCGGCCAAAGTGGCAGGGGGATCAGGTCTGCCACTGAGAGGTTGAACAACAGGGTGTACCAATGCTGCCTCGGCCATGCTGGAGCAATGAGGATCAGGTGGGCTCCGTCCCTGCAGAGCTTGGGTAGGACTCTGTGGACGAGTGGAAACGGTGGGAAGGCATAAAGTAGGTGCCTCTTCCATGGGATCAGGAATGCATCTGAGAGGGAGCCTGGGGAGCGTCCTTGGAAGGAGCAAAACACCTGGCATTTCCTGTTCTCTCCGGAAGCAAAGAGGTCTATGTGGGGAAAACCCCACCTCCGGAAAACAGAATGGATAACGTCCGGATGAATCGACCACTCGTGAGACAGGAAGGATCTGCTGAGGTGATCTGCCAGAGTGTTCTGAACCCCTGGGAGAAAAGACACTACCAAATCGATAGAGTGGGCTATGCAAAAGTCCCAGAGGCAGACGGCTTCTTGACAAAGGAGGGTGGAGCGTGCTCTGCCCTGCTTGTTTATGTAAAACATGGCTGTTGTGTTGTCCGTGAATACTGATACACAACGGCCTTGTAGATGGTCCTGAAACAACTGGCATGCTAGACGGACTGCTCTCAGCTCCCTCACGTTGATGTGCAGGGCCAGCTCTTGGGGCAACCAGAGGTCTTGAGTGTGAAGGTTCCCGAGGTGGGCACCCCAATCCAGAGACAACGCATCTGTGATTAGGGCCACCAAGGGTTGCGGTGGGTGGAATGGCATCCCTGCGCAGACCAGAGAGGGGTCTAACCACCAAGTGAGGGAGTCGAGAACCTTCCTGGGTATAGTGAGCACTGAATCCAGACTGTCTCTGTGTGGACAGTATATTGAAGCAAGCCAGGTTTGGAAGGGACAGAGACGTAGCCTCGTGTACTTGGTCACGAGGGTGCAGGAGGCCATGTGACCTACTAGGCCGAGGCAAGTGTGCACCGACGTTGTCGGAAAAGGATTGACGACTTCGAATTATCGAAGTCATTGTTTGAAAACGCGACTGGGGGAGGCAGGCTCTGGCCAGATTGGAGTTCAGAACAGCTCCGATGAAGTCTTTTCCCTGCGTGGGTGTCAGAGTAGACTTTTCTGAGTTGATCATGACGCCTAGGCTCCCGAAGAGGTCTCTGACGATGCACAGGTGCTGCGATACTTGTGACTGGGAAGTCCCTCGAATGAGCCAATCGTCGAGATACGGGTAGACGTGTACTCGACGACGCCAGAGGGAGGTGGCTACTACAGCCATGCATTTCATGAAGACCCTTGGAGCTGTAGAAAGGCCAAAGGGAAGTACCGTGAACTGAAAGTGTTGGAGGTTGACTATAAAATGGAGGTACTGTTTGTGTGGTGGATAAATGGCAATGTGGAAATAAGCGTCCTTCATATCAAGGGTGGCATACCAGTCTCCCGGATCCAGGGATGGGATGATGGTCCCCAGGGATACCACGTGGAATTTCAGTTTTATCAGGAATTTGTTGAGTTCTCGCAGGTCTAGGATCGATCGTAGACCTCCCTTTGCCTTGGGGATTTAGCGGGAATAGAACCCCTTGCCCCTCATATCTTTGGGCACCTCCTCTATGGCTCCCAGTTTTCGGAGCGTCTGGACCTCTTGTAAGAGGAATTGCTCGTGAGAGGGGTCCCTGAAGAGGGACGGCTAGGGAGGGTGGGGGTGGGGGGTTTGAAACAAACTGGAGGTGGTATCCCATTTCCACCGTGCGGAGGACCCAACAATCTGAGGTTAGCTGGGACCAGGCAGGGAGGAAATGGGAGAGGCAGTTGAAAAAGGAGGGAGAAGGATCAAAAGTTTTGCTTGGGCCCCGTTGGTGGTTTAGGAGGCACTTGACTTTGGTTTCCTTGAGGGCCAGACTGCCTCCGCCGATTCCTCCTGCCACGCCTTCTGGTAGCGTCCAGATGCGGCCTAGTCTGGTTGTAAGGGCAGTGTGGCTGGGGTCGGAACGACCTTCGTTGGGTCACTGGTGTGTGCATATCCAGCAAGCGCATGATGACACGATTGTCCTTCAGACTTTGCAACCTGGGGTCGGTTTTGTCTGAGAAAACACCCTGGCCCTCGAAGGGTAAATCCTGAATGATCTGCTGCAATTCAGGGGGAAGGCCTGAAGCCTGGAGCCAGGAGACAGGCCTCATCATCACTCCGGATGCCAGAGTTCTGGCAGCCAAGTCCGCTGCATCCAGAGAGGCCTGGAGGGAGGTTCTTGCTACCTTTTTACCCTCTTCAAGTAGGGCCGTAAACTCTGGACGGGACTCCTGGGGAAGAAAATCCGTAAACTTCCCCATGGACACCCACATATTAAAGTTATACCGACTTAGGAGGGCTTGTTGGTTTGCCACCCTAAGTTGGAGGCTCCCAGCCGAGTATATTTTGCGTCCTAGGAGGTCCATGCGTCTAGTCTCCTTCGCCTTAGGAGCTGATGCTTGCTGGCCACGACGCTCCAGTTTGTTCACCGATTGGACAACCAGAAAGCAGGGAGGTGGGTGGGTGTAGAGATATTCGCACCCCTTTGGGGGGATCACATATTTCCTCTCTACTCCCTGTAGGTGAAATTGAAGCTGGGGATTGCTAAATGGTGTCCGCATTGGCTTGTATAGTGCGGATGAACGGGAGAGCCACTCTAGTAGATGCATCAGCCGATAAGGTGTCCACGACCGGGTCCTCTATATCAGTGACCTCCTCCATCTGCAAGTTCATATTCTGAGCCACCCGCTTCAAGAGGTCTTGATAGGCCCTGAGATCGATTGGGAGGGCCTGAGGAGGATGTTCCTGCTACCGCCTCATCATGTGAGGAGGAGGAGGAGAGGCCCGGGACCAACGGGTCCTGAGGTGGGTCGTGTACTTGAGGGGCGTCATCTGCATCAGGTGGAACCTCGGTGACTGCAGATGGAATTGGAGCCTCGTCCATGCCCATAGGGGGAGGGCGGCTCACTGTCGCCTCTGGTACCTGGTGTTCTGATGGGGCCAGCCGTTGAGCCACTGATGGGGCACCTTGGGCCTGGTGGTATGCCCATGGTGTCCAGAAGGACCAGTGATGAGGCCCTTGTTCATGGCTTTGTCTCTCTGGATACTGGCTGAGGACTTCAGAGTCACACTCCTGATGGTAGGCTGCACTGCCAGCCTGAGACGATACTGATGTGTCTCTCGAAGGCCACAGTGGTGCCGAGAGACCCTGGGAGGGCGCCACTGTTCTTGACGCTTGATCCCGGGGCGGTACCAGCGAGCAGTACTGGGAGCTATGGCGGTACCGCGAGAAAGACCAGGACCTTCTACTGTACCGGTGCCAGGAGGTCAACCAGGATCTCGAGTCCCTTCGTCTGGAGCGACTGCAGGATACACGGTATCGAGACTGGTGCCGAGAGCCAGATCGGTACCAGGAGTATCTGTCCAGTGAACAAGATGTTGAATGTCGCCACGAGTGCGACTGGTACCGCGATGGAGAGCGGTGCCGGGACTACGAGCGGCGCCAGGAGCGAGAATGACGTGATCAAGAGCGTCTGCAAAACCGTGATCTGGAATGACATCTCTCTGGTGGACCGACGGAAGGAGGCCTTACGAGGGCCAGCTTGCCGATGGTTTGAACAACCCACACCGGCAGTTGAGGACATATCGGCTCCATCATAGCAATGAGCTCCCTTGCCGTAGAGAAGGTCTCTGGCATAGAAGGGAGAGCAAGCTCAACCACAGCAGGAGCCGGGGAGCTGTCTGGCACCGGACTCAATGGCCCTTGTGGGACCAGAATTGACAGTGCCGCGCTAGGTGGAGCTGCAATCTGCGGTGCCGGCGTCGACGGTGCCGCAGCGGATGACAGTGCCCGACAAACCGTTTTAGACGAGCGCTCCTTCTGCGAGGCTGGAGTCGGAGCACTATGTCGTTTCCCAGTCGGGGAAAGGGAGCAGTGCCGAGGAGTCGGTGCCGGGACTTCTTCTCGGTACCGGAGTGATCCAGTGCCGAAGGGGCGCTCCTTACCGAGACAGTCTGTTGGGCACTCGGTACCGATATTGCAGGACTAAGTGCCGACTCCATGAGGAGCTGCTCCAATTGAAAGTCCCGCTCCTCCTTCGTCCTTGGTTTAAATGACTTGCAAATGCGGCACTTGTCAACAAGATGGGATTCCCCTAGGCACTTGAGGCAGGAGTCGTGGGAATCTCCTATTGGCATTGGCTTTTGGCACGCTGAGAACGGTTTGAATCTCGGTTCCTTGGGCATGGGCCTGCCCCAGGGTGGAGGAAAGGGGCTAATCCCTGATCCCCCCTTCAACTATATACACTAACTATGAATAGAAGTACTAACACTAACTATAACTACAAAAACTCAAACTATAAACACAGTAAAGAGCAAAGAAGCTAGGGATATGGAGATCAGCAAAGCCGCGCTCCACAGCTCCAACAACCGTCACGGGCGGTAAGAAGGAACTGAAGGGCTGTTGGGTCGGCAGGGGTATATATCCGGCGCTATAGCGGCATCACTCCAGGAAACAGCCCAGCCGACCCACCAACTGTTGCTAGGGCAAAAATCTTCCGACAAGTGTGCACGCTGCATGCGCACATCTAATTGGAATCGGAATGAGCAAGCACTCGAAGAAGAAGTATCATTTCACTGTTTTCCCAAGCATAGTCCTGTCAGTCTGCCACCTACCCAACAATAGGGGAGAACAGCTGGGTTTTTTGGGTATGGGGTTTCAAAAGAAGAAAACATTATTCATAAAAGCACAAAAAATGGTAACATTTCTGGGGCAAGGGTGGTACCAGACACTACTTTTAATTCTATTTTCTAAAGTTTGACTGGTTTAGCAGGATTGTGCATCTTTGAATACATGGAAAGGCAAAAAAAGATTATCTAACTGCTATATAAAGAGCTTATGACTGTTCCTCATACAAAAAAACTGTATCATTGCCATCACTTTAGGACTCTCTGTAAGCTTTTTTCTTACTTCCCATTGGACTCACTGACTTAGGCAAGAGACCATTTAAGACTTTTTCTCCCTCCTTTCCTCTTCCCTTCCAAAAAAGTTCATCTAGTTATTCGTTTTCACTACCTCCCCTCTTTTGGAGTACATTCTGGAATGGTGGCAGCTTCAACGCTATCATTTAAAATCTGAGCATCAGACTACAGTACTTAAATTCTAATTATGGTTAAAAAAAGAAAAAGTATAAGTGCGGTATCTACTTGGCATATAGTGGTTGCAATTTTGTGTGCAATTTAAATGCTAGCATCACATTTTGTAACAATTTGTGTTTGGTGGTACAGTAGTTCCGAGTGAGAAGTGAATTAAAAAGCTCTTCCTCAGTGTTGAAATCTGGGTCTAGGATTGGAACAGTGTATAAAGGGCTCAAGGGTGTGTTTAAACATTCCCAGTTGAGTGGGGGGCAGCTATTAACATGGAATATAGATACAAGGAAAACTTCTGGGACAGTTAGAAATGAGTTCTAGAAGCTGTCAGCCTCTGTATTTAGAATACTGGGATACTGACGATTCCTATGATTAATTCCAGCTATTAGAACGAGTAGGGCAATAGGATTTGTCTACACAGTGGGGCAATGCACGCTAAAGGGCATTCTAAAACACAAGAACATGTTGCACACTAACTAGCCCACGTAGACCCTGCTGACACATACACAGTTCCATAGTGCATATTAACATAGCACTAATTCAACAGTAACACACACTGTGACGCTAGCAGACCAGGTGCCAGCTCAAGCCAGAGTCCAAGGCCAATTCACTTGTGTATTACTATAGATCAAAGTGATTGTTAAATGTATAAGAGTGTATTTGGAGTTTAAACTTCACGAAAACTAATGGAATGTTACTTGCATTGTTTTCAATTATTTATATCCTGTTATAATGTAGTAGCAAACATTTACATTGTGTGTACCCCTTTAACTAAATAACCCATCAAACAAGAAAGAAGCCTTGTGGAATGCCAATGAAGAACTTCAACAGAAAAGCCCTAATTTCAAAGCAAACGGTCATTGTGTGTGATGATCAGAGGTCAAAGACTAAAAATGCATTCCTCACTCTCCATAATCAATGAAAAAGTCCACGTTGGTAGTGACACTGTCATTTTGTTTTCTGTGAGAAGCTGTAAGTATGGATTCAAGGAAACATCCTGGATTTCTGGACTGTTTGGACTCTTACAGGAAGTGTATCAGATGCAAAGTGGAGATCCCCAGAGACTATCTGGGCACCTTGGCAGATTATTATATCACTGACACCATTTGGAATTACAAACTGTAACTCACCTGTGCATATATTTAACCTGCTTTAATCTCTCAATAACTCATTTCCTTTTCTTAGCTAACAAACCTTCAATTAAGTTACTAAAGAATGGATATCAGTATTGTCTTTGGTGTAATATCTAGAGTACCAATTGATCTGGGGTAAGTGACTGGTCTCTTGGAGCAACCTGATGTGATGTGATTTTTGGTTTAAGTGACCTTGTATCACAAAAAGTCCAGTTTGTCTGGGTGGCAAGATGAACTGGAGAATCTATGCTGTCTGTGACTCCATGGAAGACTGGTATAGTGATTTAGGAGTTTACATTTGTCACTGGCTTGATGAAATATAGTTACAGAACACACCACCAGCTTGGGGTATCTGTCCTGTTTTCTGATAGTCTGCCCTGAAGTATGCTCTCAGAGTTGTGAGTCAATCCAAGCAGCGTGACACATACTAGCGAACTTTCAATGCATACCAGCATGGTCTACACCAGAGGTTCTCAAATGTTCTCAGATGCATTCTGCAGAAGTGTGAGAAAGAGTGGAGAGCGGTGGCTACTGGCCAGGTGCCAACACCCGAAAGCAGTGCTACTGTTACCCCAGAATTTGACATTCCTGAGTATACCCCTGTCATAAACAGATAGCTAAGGGTTAATGTCTCTTTCACCTGAAAAAAAAAAAGTAACCTGAAGCACCTGACCAGAGGACCAATCAGGAAACCAGATTTTTTCAACTCTGGGTGGAGGAAAGTTTGTGTCTGACTTCTTTGTCTGTCTGTCTGCCTCTCTCTCAGCTATGAGAAGGATTTCTATTTCCTGCTTTCTAATCTTAGGTTTCCAAGCTGTAAGTACAAAGTTGGTTTTTTCTTTTGTATTTACTTGTCTATAGTTGCTGGAGTGCTTTAACTTGTATTCTTTTGAATAAGGCTGTTTATTCAATATTCTTTTAAGCAATTGACCCTGTATTTGTCACCTTAATATAGAGAGACCATTTGTATGTATTTTTCTTTCTTTTTTATATAAAGCTTTCTTTTAAGACCTGTTGGAGTTTTTCTTTAGTGAGGAACTCCAGGGAACTGGGTCTGCAGCTCACCAGTGAATTGGTGGGAGGAAGAAGTCAGAGGGAGATCTGTGTGTGTTAGATTTACTAGTCTGACTTTGCATTCCCTCTGGGTGAAGAGGGAAGTAATTCTGTTTTCCAGGACTGGGAACGGGGAGGGTGGAGTCCCTCTGCTTAGATTCACGGAGGTTGCTTCTGTGTAGCTCTCCAGGAGCACCTGGAGGGGGGAAGGGAAAAAGGATTATTTCCCTTTGTTGTGAGACTCAAGGGATTTGGGTCTTGGGGTCCCCAAGGAAGGTTTTTTGGGGGGATCAGAGTGCCCCAAAATACTCTAATTTTTGGGTGGTGGCAGCGGTACCAGGTCCAAGCTGGTAACTAAGCTTGGAGGTTTTCATGCTAACCCCCATATTTTGGACGCTAAGGTCCAAATCTGGGACTAGGTTTTGACAACCCCAGAACTTGACAACACTGCAATCAATCATTTTGTATGTTCAGCCACTGCCAGCTGAAAACCAAATATCACATAGCAAGGAATAATCTTCGGCCTTTGTGGGATAAGGTCAGACAACTGCATATTTGCAGTTTGTTAATCAGAATGGGAGGATGGGATAGAAAGTTACGGAAGAGAGAGAGAGTGAATAGCGACCTTGGTTTTAGGTGCCCCTGATATATTGTTATGGCAAGAAATACTAGAAATGTCTTGAGATAATGAGCAGTTTGCTGAAATTAGGAGAATTGGTGACAAAGTAGAGGTTATTGTGCTGACCCACTAGGAGTCATGTGGTTATGTGCTTGTCAGCTATAAAAGACAGGTAAAAATAAATACCTGGGAACAATCCAAGGGAGCCTTTCTTCGCACAAGGCACTGACATCTAAACTCCCCATCAGCTGGACGAAAAGAGGGCCCCTGGAGGCCTGGCTAGTGATCACTAGAAACCATCTCAGACCATGGGCAACTATATCTGGGGCATCCTAAACCTATTAGGTAGGTGTGTGTGTACTTATCTATATATCTAACAAATAGTTTTAAATAAGAGCATGCTTGCTTGTAGCAATCACTTATCAGATGCACTGATTTATTCCTAGATTAATATTGTTATTGCTAGATTAATATTCTTTAAAACATGATGAGTGTACTGGATACTTTCAAGTATAAAACTGAATTACCTGCAAACTGAGATTCTGAAGTGAGACCCCAAATGACAGGGGATTATCTCGATTGGTGATCTAATAAGAGGAAAAAATACAAAAAGAATTAATTAAAATCAGAATACATGAAGAAAAGGAAAAACAGTTTGCAACATGTGAATAATTGCCTGCACAATTATGCAGTCTTATTTTATGTACTTTGAACTCCAAATTTATATATTTACCAAATGCTCCTCTCTCATATTTATTTTGGTATTTTTTTTAGATATACATAAATCAATGCTACTTGATTTATTACACAGCATACATCCTTAGAAAAAACACAAAAACACAGATGAAAACTGCTGGAATGTTAGAAGTTCCCTCATAATGTGGAAAGTAGAAGGAGGGGAAAAGAAACTAACTAGAGGTCATCCACAATAACTGAAAATAATACACAAGAGCCTAATGTTCCATATATACAGAAGTACTTACATCATCTTCATATCGAACATGGATGTTGGAAATTTTCACCTGAAGATTTTTGATGACCTGAGTGACTAATTTTTCTACAAAAGTGTCTTGTTTCTCTTCTTTTCCTTTATCTAAATTGAAGCACAGATGATTACATATATTTTTATTCAAATTAAGTATAAGAGATAAATAAAACTGAATGGGAAATCATTTAAATATTATAAATTTTGTAACTGATTAGACTCCAAGAATCAAGAATGGTAGAAGCATAATACTTCCTAACTATAAAAGCCACATGCTGAAGTGATTCCATATACCAGAAGCTATACTTGCTGCTATACTGCACTGTACTTGTATTAAACACTACCCTTCAGTTTCCTTTCATAATGTTTATATCACTGTCCTCTAGGGCCTCATCCTGCTTAAGTCGCCAGTGATGTAGTAAGGGCCAAATGTTTAAAGGTATCTGAAAATGCAGACAGGTACCTAGAGAGATTTTCAAAATCCTACTGGGGTTAGGCATCTAGGGGGCCTTTCAAAAGCTGGCAGCATCTATCTACACCTTTAGGTGCCTAAATACCTTTCAAAAATCAAGTCCTAAATATCATCCCTCAACACCCAACAAATTTGCAGTAGAAAATAAGAAGGCACTCTATACGTTGTAGAATTAGCCTTTAGGGAGGCATTGCCACAAAGATACAAGGAGATTCTGTGTTGTTGGAGGCAAAATTAAATTTGCTTCATATGAGAGAGAAAGTGAGTTTGGCAGACAATTGTAAAGAAGGTGAATTGTATCTATTCATGTTTAGTTTTGAAACTTTATGCAGTAGATGTGTCCTGAAAGCCTGATAATGTGACTGAAGTACCAACTATAATAGCTGGACTATCCCTAGTGTCAATATTTATAAGTAATACAGAAACTTTGGAAATAAAGTAAATATTCTGCACAAAAAGGTACAGTAGTGAGTAGTCATCAGTTTTCCCAGCTACTAGTTAAGGGACATTAGTGAATTTACTATATGTTAGTGCACATAACTAAAACATTTTTAAAAATATTGGAAGGGCAGCAACTAATTTGCTAGAATCCATATTCAATTAGTTTAACATCAGGCTGTTTTTGAGTTAAAAGATCTAGCAATGCATACAGCCATATTTGTTTTTCCTCCTTACCCTGGTCAGCTATTTTCTGTTTTGCATTCTCTATTCTTTGTAGTTCCCTTTGCTTTGCTTCTAGGAGCTGTCTGTCTTCCTTTTCAGCATCATATTTTATGCCTACGTAAAGAAGGGAAAGAATGTTAAGAAACAAGTATATATATATATAAAGTTAAAATTCTGAAAACATCTTTGAGGATAATTTTGATGAAATAAAGAAATATCTCTTTTGAACATATTAAACAGAAAGATTTAATAATACAGTAAAAGAAAATCAAATATGAAAAATATAACTTGGGTCAGGCAACAGCAACTACTGGGAATAAGACTAATTGTATACATCATCTATTACTGTGATTTTTAAAATAGTATTACAATTAAATAAAGCTCAATGATATACAATTTTCCTCTCACTCAACTTACTGGCTGTAGGCACTATAAGCAAATAAACTCCATCCAGAACAGCCTCAACTGGTTGAGTATAAAGGTATTTCCAAGGGATTTGTAGATTAAGTTGACCTACAGTATATAAAAGAAAAGTTATAAAAATATGTAATGAAATTTGACTCAAAAGTATGTTAGAAGGTTTAAAAAAAAAAAAAAAAAACTAAACTTGCCATAACACCGTCAAATGCATGTTAAGCACTTTTCAAAGCAAACAAAAAAACAGTCTGTGACAAGTTTACAATCTTCAGATATATTATATTTTTTTTAGAAATAGCAACTAGCAGGGTAAACACATAAGAGTGGGAACAGGATGCAATGAGGAAAGAGAAGGCCAATAGTAACAGAACTGGACATTTTAGATATGCGCACATCTTGCTGGCTCAAAATATTTTTTAAGTATTTATTGTACCCTTTATGGAAAAAGTGCACTTAGGGATAAATTTCAATGAAGAAAAAATAATGGATTGAGATTCAGCACATTTCCTTATAAAATATATGCTTTTTCAATTCAATGATATTATAACAAGTAAGTCTTCTCCCCGGCCCTCAAAAAACCCACTGCCATGCCTAGTCTCTTTTAGGCAGTTTTATTTCTCAAACATAGGCAAAACAGTTCTTCAAGAACATGCAGGGCTATCACTCCCAGCCTATTTTTCCCCCTTTACATCTCGGCCTCTCACAACCTCTCAGGCTGGGGTGAAGGCAGTGGTCCTTCACAGGAGGAAAGGCAGAGGACATTTGTTTTATGGGTTCCAGTTGTGAAGACAGGGGACTTGAGAGAGCAACTGGTGGCTACAGAACGAGAGCTACAGCTGATTCAGCAAGAAAAAGAGCAGCTGACCAGAGAACATCAAGTCACTCAAGACAGGAAGAAAGAAGTCGCCTGAACCTCACTATCAGTGAACTTGAGAACTTAAGAATCTCTATGTGCAGACATGCTGAAGCCTCAGCGTGCAGAGAAGATGCCCTTCTCAAAGTCCTGGAGAAGATGATGTTATGAGGACAGTGCTCTGGGGAGGGTATGACTGTAATGTTGGCTTTAAGGACTGTGCGGTATTCGGGGAATATTGATGTGTATGAATTTGTATGTAAGAGTTTATACCAAGTTTTTTGTGTTTTGGTTGGGGGGAAGGGGCGGGGTGAAAGCAGTCCAGAAGGGCCTCGCACATCAAAAAAAAAAACTGCTTGTGAGGAGTTTTTTTTTTAAAAGGGGGAGGGAGAAAGAGAGGTACAGTATGTCACAAGGTGGCTGGCTGCCTGTAACTTAAGTAGGTCCAATCCCAGTTTCCAGAACAGGTGCTCCCAGTTGCGGCCAATTAAGGGAGCAATGTTTCATCCAGGGCTATGAAGGGTCAGAGACAGGCCCAGTGAGGGTGAACTGGCTGAGAGAGAGCCGGGAAGCTGCAGGAAGCAGAAGCAGCAGGACTGCCAGAGTCCCCTGGGAGGAGAGACAGTGACAGTCTGAAATGCAAAGGGTGAACTGAGGTACTGTTTTGTTTGTTTGAGTTTGGAAAATAAACCTGCCTAAAGGAAACAGAGCATGACAGTGAGTCCTTAGCAAACTGGGGAGAAGCCCTGCCTTATGACAGTCGCTAATTCCTGTCATGCAACAACCAGTCAATTTCTGTTCTGAGGAAACCTCCCAAAGTCATGCAACATGCTGCTGATGGGAAGCCTGCTGAAATGTTTGCACACTACAGGAGGCAGGAAAGAAAAAAAAAATCTAAAATATGTAGTTGTTGGGGTTTTTTGTTTTTAATATACAGTGTTATTTTATATTTTATACATTCTAAAATATTTGATAACTAAGCAAAACTTCCTTTTATTTTCCATGTTAGCATTCCCCCTTCCAGAGTTAAAATAAGAATGTCTTTTACAGGTATGAAGATATTTATTCCAGAATGCGTGAACTGATTCACATTCACTTACACACTGCAGAGCACCCTTTAGAAAATTAACTGCTTGAAATGCTTGAGGTCAGTTGTAAGAACAGAAAATACATTAGCAGTCTCTTGCTCCATTTATTACAAAGTAGTGAATGCTAATAAAATGCAACTTACCAATATGCCCTGCTTTTACTTTAAATGGTACATCCAGCTGACTCTGCAAAAAGAATATATTTAAAGAAAATATTTAGACCTATTTAAGCAATATATTGAATTTACCTTTATGTTTTCTTCCCATCTCCCCTCTTGGCAAAATTACACTACTATTCACTTAGCTCCAAACACAAAACATAAATTGAGAGCATATATTCTTTAATATCTTAGTATGGGAGTCTTTTCCAGATGTCTAACCATATTAAATGTCAACCATATTAGATTGAACATGTGTTTATTAGATCACGTTTAGGAGGAACATGACATTTACTCTTCTTCAGACCGTTAAAACATTAGAGGCAGAATGTAAAAAGTTTGTAGTAGTTTTTTTGCTGCACTGGAATGCAACACTACCAGAATAAGAATATGTATCTGTGCTTACCTGAAAGTTTCCCTTCAAGTGATAAGGTCTACAAATTAGAATACGTAGGTCAGCCTGCTTGGAGCTTTAGAGCAGAGCCATCCCTGTCAGTCACTAGCAGCAAGGAAATACTCGGTCCTTTGATGTTTCCACAGAGTATTTGCTTGGTGTTTCCATGTGTACGGCCTGGTCTATACTACGCATTTAAACCGATTTTAGCAGCGTTAAACCGATTTAATGCTGCACCCGTCCACACAATGAGGCCCTTTATATCCATATAAAAGGGCTCTTTAAACCGGTTTCTGTACTCCTCCCCGATGAGAGGAGTAGTGCTGAAACTGGTATTACCATATCGGATTAGGGTTAGTGTGGCCACAAATCGACGGTAGTGGCCTCTGGACGGTATCCCGCAGTGCACCATTGTGACTGCTCTGGACAGCAATCCGAACTCGGATGCACTGGCCAGGTAAACAGGAAAAGCCCCGCGAACTTTTGAATTTCATTTCCTGTTTGCCCAGTGTGGAGCTCTGATCAGCATGGGTGGCGATGCAGTCCCAAATCCAAAAAGAGCTCCAGCATGGGCCGTACGGGAGATACTGGATTTGATCACTGTATGAGGAGACAAATCTGTTCTATCACAGCTCCATTACAGAAGACGAAATGAGAAAGCATTTGAAAAAATCTCCAGGCTATGATAGACAGAGGCCACAGCACAGTGCTGTGTGACAAGCGTAACAAAAAGCCAAAGAATCGAATGGACGCTCATGGAGGGAGGGAAGGGGGACTAAGGACTCCAGCTATTCCACAGTCCCTACAGTCTCTGAAAAGCATTTGCATTCTTGGCTGAGCTCCCAATGCCTGTAGGGTCAAACACATTGTCCGGGGTGGTTCAGGGTATATGTCGTCAATTTACCCCCCCTCCCCACCATGAAAGAACAGGGAAAAAAATCGTTTCTTGACTTTTTTATATGTCATCCTATGTCTACTGCATGCTGCTGGTAGACACAGTGCTGCGGCAATGAATAGCAGCATCCTCTCCCCTCCCCTCCCCTCCGGCAAACGGTACAATATGACTGCTATCCATCGTCATCATCAGCCTGTGAGTGCTCCTGGCTGGCCTCAGGTGAGGTTGGCTGGGAGCTCCTGGGTAAAAATAGGAATAACTCCCGGTCATTCCCCGTAGATGGCACAGAACGGCTGGTAATTGTCCTCATCATAGCAACTAGGGGCTGAGTTCCATCAGCCCCTTGCCCCCCCCCCTTTCATGTCTAAATAAAAGATTCTGTACTGCCTGGACTATCATAGCAGCTGGAGGCTGCCTCCCCCTCATTTTATCTCACTAAAAAGTCAGTGTTCCTTATTCCTGCATTCTTTATTACTTCATCACACAAATGGGGGACACTGCTACGGTAGCCCAGAAAGGTTGGGGGAGAAGAGAATGAACGGGTGGGGTTGTTGCAGGGGCACCCCCTAGGATGGCATGCAGCTCATCATTTCTGCGGGATCTGACATGGAGCGGCTGTGCTCTCTGGTTCCCTGATACACTGGTTCTCTAGTACACTTGCCCCATATTCTAGGCAGGACTGACTCTATTTTTAGATAAACCATAAAGGAGGGATTGACTCGGGGAGTCATTCCCATTTTTGTCTTTGCGCCCCCGGCCGACCTCAGCTAAGGCCAGTCAGGAGCACCCATGACAGCAGCAGACGGTACAGAACGACTGATAACCATCTCCGCTACCCTGCAATGGCAAATGAATGCTGCTGTGTAGCACTGCAGTACTGCCTCTGTCAGTGGCATCCAGTACACATACAGTGACAGTGACAAAAGGCAAAACAGGCTCCATGGTTGCCATGCAATGGCTTCTGCCAGGGCAATCCAGGGAAAAAAGGCGTGAAATGATTGTCTGCCGTTGCGTTCACGGAGGAAGGAATGAGTGACGACATTTACCCAGAATCACCAGCAACACTGTTTTTGCACCATCGTGCATTGGGATCTCAACCCAGAATTCCAATGGGCGGGGGAGACTACAGGAACTATGGGGTAGCTACGGGATAGCTACCCACAGTGCAACGCTCCAGAAAACGACGCTAGCCTCAGTACATGGACGCACACCGCCGAATTAATGTGCTTAGTGTGGCCATGTGTACTCGACTTTATACAAATCTGTTTTACAAAACCGGTTTATGTAAAATCTGAATAATCCCATAGTGTAGACATACCCTAAATATACTGACAACGAGTGAGTATTTCTGGATATAGGTTCCACTCTGCTTAACCCAATTTCTGCCATGTAAGTTATGAGGTTCATCTCTCCATTGATGGGCAGTCCCCACAGTGGTAGGAAAGTATGCTCTTCCCAGAACAGAAGTTGTTTTTTTCTCTGGAATAGCACTGATCATGTTTATTCCTAATTTATTTATAAATGCCCTAGCCTGTCATGACTGTCATGACCAGAGCAAGTCTGTTGGAAGAAAGAGTACTCCAAGACCTTAGTGAATCTTTTGTGTTCCAGCTGGTGGGTATTATGATTTTTTCTTCTGATACCCATTTCCTGGACTGAACTGGGACCTGAAAAGCTCCCTCTATTAACCCCAGCTGGCAACTACCATAAGGATTACTTTGCCTAGTTTATTAATTAATCCCTCCAACAAAATCTGGTTCTCTGCACTCACCAGTTGAGGGAGCTGAGAATATTCCCTGAACCCTGTCAACAGATGTGACAGGATAAGATATTGAAGACTTCTGCCGGCTGTTCCACTAGCTCAGTGGTCCCCAACCTTTTCATCTGGCAGGCACCAGATGAAGGACCATGGCGGTGGTCGAGCATCTGCCGAAATGCCACCAAATTTCGACGGCGACGCCTCTCAATGACGCCGCTTGTCAGCGGCAAGCGAAGTCATCGAGAGGCATCACTACCGAAATGCCATCGAAATTCAGCAGCATTTCGGTGGATGCTCAACCGCCGACCAAGACACGGGCGCATTTAGATGCACCCGCAGGCGGGCACCATGTTGGGGACCCCTGCACTAGCTGGTCAATATATCTCTGTTCTCTTCACGTGTGAAGCCAAGAGCATAAAAGGATGTGTCCACCACTGTCCTCTCTGCACCTTCGCATCACCGCATACAATGTCCAAAGTACTGAGGAAGGTGGGAGGGTCATGTAAAGTATGTGAGCAACACATCTCAAAGAACAACAGTTACTGTACAGGTAAGTAACTATTTCTCCTTCAAGGTATTGTGCATGTATGTATTCCACTGTAAGTGACTCATCAGCAATTACCTTACAGGTCCTTGGCCCTTGGATCACTTGAACAGACTAAACACCAGCTTCCCAGAGCTGGCATAGCATCTTCAGGCTTGAGTGACAGCATTATGTCTGGAAAAAGTTTGTACAGACTACCATGTTGCTGGTTTGCAGATATTCACAATAGGGATGTTGTCTGAAGGCTGCACTACCACCATCCGCTCCATGGAAGGAGAGACGCCTGAAATTCCTATTTAGCGGCATGAAGCAAGGCTGTCTCGAGCCCCTTCATTTTCAACTTAGCCATGGAGTCACTCATTCGAGTGATCTCCAGCGGTCTGACAAGATCTCTTTCCAAGCACAGACAAAATGAGATAGTTGTCTCCCAAAGGAGACATGGTCAGTATAGAGCATGATCAAGCAGTCAAAAAGGACTACTTGGAGGTTGAGGCTATCTGGTTAAAAGAACCTCTAGACCAGTAGTCTCCAAACTTTTTTGATAACGCACCCCATCAGTAAAAAAATTTTGAGCACATACCCCCTGCTGCACCAACTCTAACATTTTTGCCAAAGCACACCCCACTTTGGAGACCACTGCTCTAGACAACATTGGCTGGCAACAATGGAGAGGTCTAGAACCCCTCTTGGTAGAATCGTCTGATCTCTGCTGGATCAAGGATCTATAACAAAGGTGAGGTCTAAAGTGCTCCTTTTTCATTGGCGTGCAAACTCCTAGTGAACAGAGATTTTCACAGGAGTCCTTTACAGTGCACACAGCACTGTCTGACTTTTGAGGGGAAGAAAGCTTGGATCCTACAAAGAGCAAATCTTCTATCATGTTTTGCAGCCACTTCAGTTGACCTGAAGCTTGCAGCCACAAACACCACTTCCTGGAGATGGTGAGTGTATTGGACACACGTATATATTTCACTTTACGTGTGTGTGCACCCAATGCACTTGAAGGAAAACTGAGAAGAACTTCAGGGAGCAGGTCATTCCCCTACTACCAGTGATTCACAGGTCTGGTTCTACTTCCAACTGGAATAACTGCTAGTTGAAGTACCTATTGTATTAGATCTGTGGGCCATGGCACAATGAAGAATGAATCAGATCATTTTTTTTGTTTGTTTTAAAGAAAGTCAGATACTGAGCTCATAAAGGAAAATTTAACTTGTCAATCTGTTTCTCTGATGAAAATCACCTGAGGGATATCAGTCCTGGATTTTAGCTCTTCTGCATTAACTTAGATGGAATATAGGTGCCTAGATTGTCAAAGGCGTTAAATAAGATCTGGGGTTTGGTTTACAGAGATCTCAGCCTGCTTAATACCATGGAAAATGCACCATTAGAAATCCTCTTAAGCTTTTATTAAAGATAAAGATGAAGAAAAAAAGGAAAAACAATTAAAGCAGTTGAAATGTAAAATATTAAGTAAGGCTTTCAGCTTAACAGCATCTCTTGTTCCCTTTCCCTTTAGCGGGAGACAGTTACCAGAAGAGGAAAAAACCCTTTTTTGACAGTCTCTTAGACACCATCTAAGATGGTAATAACTGTCCTTTCTGGGGAAAAGAGCAATTAGTTGAGAGAGGCTGCTGCTGCTAAGGTCTGATCCAGTTTCCTCTCAGGTGGTCTTCTGTATTCAGCTGGACCCAGTAGAAGTGGTGATGTCTTCTGGGTCCCCTCTCTGGCCTAGTCTGGTCAGGACATCTCTCTTGGTGACCAAGGCCTGGAGTCCAAGTAGACAGTGGAAAGAGTGGCCATGAAGGTGACATTTGTTCCAGGAGCCATTTTTTCTCCCAAAAACTCTAAAGACCTCCCAAAGGGAATACTGGGTGGAACAGCCAATCCCCTCATTATATTGTCCACCAATCAGGCCTAGTTTCCAACACACTAATTCTGGTTCCACACTCTTTCCTTATTTACCAAGCATGATCTTAACACAGCCCTTGAGTTATATCTGTACGCCTTTTTGTTTGGACTAATTCAGTCTCTCTCCCTTTCATATTTTTTTCTATTATAGGTTATTGTGACATCTTAAGAACTTTCACATTCTTTTTACAGTTGAGTAAATTTGTAGCCCAATTATCACAATAACCCCTTAGTGCAAGGTTATTAGAAATTCCTTAGGTTTTAAGATTTTTTTTTTTTTTAAACTAGCCAGATTCGCTGAAAGGCAGGGTTACAGAAATAAAAACGTTATCCAATAAGGCATCATTGGGTGAAGGGCTGAAGCAACAGCCAACGAGGCACAGTTTCCCATAGCAAGTTCCTTCATAGATGTATCTCAAGAAGAAACTGACTAATATTCAGAGGGCAATATTTACAGTCTGCAGAAAGTCTGGATCAAGTTCTCTCTCACCACCACTGTTTTGGGGGATTCAAAAAGTATTTAAAAAAAAAACAGAAGTTCCACCAGTTTCTTCCTAAAGTGCAGAACATCAGGAGCAACTATTCGGTGCAAAATATTTCTTGACATAAATGCCAACTGTATAGTTTAATACTTTATAATATTTCACATTATACTCAAAATGCTTATTTTTTGAAAATTAAGACTATGGGACTCAGTTAAATTAACACAGTTTTCATGCAACAAAAATCTATTCTGTCACGCTTGGGAGAAAATTTAAAATGTTATTTATTGTGACACAAGTTGAAAGCGCTGGAAAATAAGCCCAACACCTTCAAACAAATTCCAACATTCCTGGAACAGGGTGATGCTAAGTGAAATAACCCTCTGAGTATATTGCCAAAATTATTTGAGTAATTGCTGGATTAAAATTTTTGACCATGTATTGTCCATACAAAAGGTCTCATTTTTCTCACTCTAACCTTCTGAGACATGCTTAGGGAAATCTAAGACTTTGGGCTGTTTTTTAATTTTCTGCTGTGATTGTGCAAAACTTTAAATTAAAAGAAGGTTTCTATGACATGAACATGTTTTAATATTTCCTGATGTGCTCAGGAGATTCTATTCTCTATATTTTAATATTAATCTCAAACAGTGTTTTACTAGATCAGGGGTAGACAACCTATTGCACAGGTGCCGAAGGCGGCACGCAAGCTGATTTTCAATGGCACTCACACTGCCTGGGTCCTGGCCACCAGTCTGAGGGGCTCTGCATTTTAATTTAATTTTAAATGAAGTTTCTTAATCATTTTAAAAACCTTATTTACTTTACATACAACAGTAGTTTAGTTATATATCACAGACTTATAGAAAGAGACCTTCTAAAAACGTTAAAAATGTATTACTAGCACGTGAAAACTTAAATTAGAATGAATAAATGAAGACTCGGCACACCACTTCCAAAAGGTTGCCAACCTCTGTACTAGATTATGTGCCTGACAAACTGTGTTCTAGCCAGTAAAGCTTTATTATTTATAAAGCTAAAAATATATTTTTAGATCGGACTTGTAACTATCATTCAAGCTTCCTCATGAAATTTTTTTCAAATGGCGTCTCAAATAATAGTAGCAGAGCAGTCCATAAAAATGAAAGAACAAAGAACTTTTGAAGGTTTTTCAGAAGACCAAAGCAATTCACTTCTTGAGCTGAAAGATGTCTGCTTACTATTCTAGCTAAAAATCAACCAACTTAATCCTTATATGTCACTTTAAAAGTGCAATATACTATACAAACAACTATTTTCACAACAGTGGTAACATTTTCTCATTTTTGCTTGCTTTGAACTTACCAGTGCATTTTCCTTTATTTCAAGATTCTTAAGTGCTACAGCTCCTAAAGGGAAAAATTAAAAGGGTTAAAAGCTGTCTCAAAGCAGGTCTAGAATCAATGGGGACATGATCAAAAATATTAGCGGCCAGTCTGCAGTCGAACTACCAATGAGACTAGCATCAGTGCTACAGCAACATCAGAAGATCTTCAGAGATGACTCTAAGTAAACAAGTTTAATGCGTCTTTACTAGCTCCTACTATTTTCACACAAAAGTTCTCTGAGATATGCTTTAAAGTATCAGAATTGTCTACAGAACTAGGTGTTACAAATTTCTATACAGAATATTATGTGTCACTTGTTAACATACCAGAACGGATATTATTTAAAAAAAAAAAAGAAGAAGAAGAAGAAGAAGGACGACTGAGTAAATTATTGGATCCTCTGTTACTGACTGAGGTGGTGACCAATAGGCCACTGAAGAAATGGAAGACTCTCACTGACTTTAGTAGATTTTAGATGATGCCCTAGTATCCAAAAAAGTCACAAAGTCTGAAATTGCATCTGTTAACAACAACCTGGGTAAACATCCATTTAACTGACTTCTATAAGCTTACAATTAATGTTCAAGTTTCCTACTACAGCAATTAAGTAAATCTAACTGTAAATGTCTTTAGGTGTGAATGTGCTCAGAAAAGTGACTACCTGAATAAATACAGAACGTTGCTACTCAACAAATCTGCTGTCCATGTATATACTAAGTTATATCTGCTTACTTAGATAAGATTTTCCTGCTTTTCATTCCAGTTAACGCTGTAGAGGCAAAGCAACTATGAGAGTGTTAACTAGAGTCTTCACTGAGCTGCACATCTGTGCAACACCATTTATGAGCAATAGACTTTAGTGTTGGCAGCATTCCCATCAGGCCCAAAGAACATTATTCAGCTCCAAACAAAGTTTATTATACCTTCTGAATTTGTACTTTCAGCATGATTCATTTTTCTTTATGCTTCAATCTGAAGAAAAGTGTACTAAATAATCTGTTTAAACAATCTGTGAAACTAAAAAGAAAATAGTCCACAAAGGGCAGAATCAAAACGAAGAAACAGATGAGGAAAGCACTGAGGACGCCGTGTGACCCAAGCTCACTGCATCTTCAGCAATAAAAAGCAACTGAAGGGCAGTTGAGGCCACTGCCCCCTTTATGCTCTTCTGCAGAGGGAGGCCAAGTGGCACCAGTGGACACTGCTGGCTAGGAATATATCACAGCTTGACATCAGGAACACCACATCCCACAAAAAAGACGGTTACTCACCTTTGTAACTGTTGTTCTTCGAGATGTGTTGCTCACATCCATTCCAGTTAGGTGTGCGCGCTGGCATGCACGCTCGTCGGAAACTTTTTTTACCCTAGCAACTCCAGTGGGCCGGCAGGTCGCCCCCTAGAGTGGCGCCGCCATGGCGCTCGATATATACCCCTGCCGGCCCACCCGCTCCTCAGTTCCTTCTTGCCGGCTACTCCGACAGTGGGGAAGGAGGGCGGGTGTGGAATGGATGTGAGCAACACATCTCAAAGAACAACAGTTACAAAGGTGAGTAACCGTCTTTTCTTCTTCAAGTGATTGCTCACATCCATTCCAGTTAGGTGAATCCCAAGCCATACCTAGGCGGTGGGGTCGGAGTGAGAAGTAGCGACATGGAGCACTGCAGATCCGAAGGCCGCATCCTCTCTTGACTGCTGGACCAGGGCGTAGTGGGAAGCAAAGGTGTGGACCGATGACCAGGTCGCTGCCCGACAGATTTCCTGGATGGGCACACGGGCGAGGAAGGCCAGCGACGACGCCTGCGCCCTGGTAGAATGCGCAGTCACACGGCCCGTAGGGACGTGGGCCAAGTCATAGCAGGTCCTGATACAGGACGTTACCCACGAGGATAACCTCTGCGAAGAAATGGGAAGCCCCTTCATGCGGTCCGCTACTGCCATGAAAAGCTGGGGGGATTTGCGGAACGGTTTGGTCCTCTCCACATAGAACGCGAGCGCCCTACGGACATCAAGCGTGTGGAGCTGTTGCTCCCTGCCTGAAGAGTGAGGTTTTGGGAAAAAAACCGGGAGGAATATCTCTTGGTTGATGTGGAAGGCTGAGACCACCTTGGGGAGAAAGGCCGGGTGTGGCCTCAGCTGCACCTTATCTTTATGGAAGACTGTATACGGGGGGTCTACCGTGAGAGCCCGGAGTTCCGACACCCGTCTAGCTGAGGTCATAGCTACTAGAAAGGCAGTCTTCCAAGAGAGATAGAGTAGGGAGCAAGTAGCTAACGGCTCGAAGGGGGGCCCCATGAGCCGAGACAACACCAGGTTAAGATTCCAGGTTGCAGCAGGGAGTCGGACGTTAGGGTATAAACGTTCCAGCCTCTTCAGGAATCTAGTCACCGTCGGGTGAGAAAAAACGGAGCGGCCATCCCCACCCGGGTGAAAGGTGGAGATAGCCGCCAGGTGGACCCACAAGGACGATATCGCCAGGCCCTGTTGTTTGAGGGACCAAATATAGTCTAAAATATTGGCCACCGAAACTTCCATCGAGCGGAGACCTTTCTCCACGCACCAACAGGAAAAACGCTTCCACTTGGCCGAGTATGTCGCTCTAGTGGAAGGCTTCCTGCTGCCCAAGAGTACCTCCCGTACCGGGGTGGAGCAGCGCAGTTCAGAACTGGTCAGCCACGCAGGAGCCACGCCGCTAGGTGCAGCGACTGCAGGTCCGTGTGACAGAGAGTCCCGTGTTCCTGGGTGATCAGGTCCGGGTGAAGGGGCAGGGGAACTGGGTCGGCTAAGGCCAGGTCCAGCAACATGGGGTACCAATGTTGCCTGGGCCACGCCGGGGCAACCATGATCACGCGGGCCCTGTCCCGGCGCACCTTCAGAAGGACCCTGTGGACCAGCGGGAACGGGGGAAACGCGTAGTACAAGTGGGTCGTCCACGGAATAAGGAAGGCATCCGCTATAGACCCGGGTTCCCTGCCCTGAAAAGAGCAGAACGCCTGGCATTTCCTGTTCCCCCCGGACGCGAAGAGGTCCACACGGGGATAACCCCACCTCTGGAAGATCGAGAGGGCGACGTCCGGGCGAAGGGACCACTCGTGTGAGAGGAAGGATCTGCTCAGGCGGTCCGCCAGCGTGTTCCGTACTCCGGGGAGAAAGGAAGCCGTGAGGTGAATGGAGTGGGCTACACAAAAGTCCCAGAGTTGCATCGCCTCGTGACATAGGGGAGAGGATCTGGTGCCGCCCTGCTTGTTGATATAGTACATGGTCGTCGTGTTGTCGGTAAACACCGCGACACAACGACCCCGAAGCTGGTGACAGAACGTTTGACAAGCAAGGCGGACCGCTCTCAACTCCCGCATGTTGATGTGCAGCTTCACCTCCTGCGGGGACCACAGGCCTTGTGTTCTCAGGGATCCCAGGTGGGCCCCCCAGCCAAGATCTGAGGCATCCGTCGTTAGGGACACCGAGGGCTGGGGTGGGTGGAATGGGAGCCCCGCACACACTACGGACTGGTCTAGCCACCAGCTGAGAGAATCCAACACCCCCTGGGGAATTGTGATCAGCATGTCTAGTGGTTGCCTTGCCGGCCGGTAATGTGCGATGAGCCACGACTGGAGGGGCCTCATGCGGAGCCGAGCGTAACCGGTCACAAATGTGCATGCTGCCATGTGGCCTAACAGGGTTAGACATGTCCGTATTGGTGTTAAGGGGGCTGCCCGCAATCGCTGAACGATCGCCGACAACGCCTGGAACCTTGGTAACGGCAGAAGAGCCCTGGCCACGGTGGAGTCCAGGACGGCCCCGATGAACTCCACCCTCTGCGTGGGGAGCAGGGTGGACTTGTCTACGTTGATCATGAGGCCCAAGGTAGCAAACAGGCCGGTGATCACGCGGACGTGGCTGCAAACCTGTAGCTCCGACGTGCCCCGAATTAACCAATCATCTAGGTAAGGGAACACGTGGATACAACTGCGCCGAAGATGTGCCACAACGACAGCCATGCATTTTGTGAATACCCTCGGAGCCGTAGAAAGGCCAAATGGGAGGACTGCAAATTGGTAGTGAAGGCGGCCCACCACGAATCGAAGGAAACGTCTGTGGTGTGGCCAAATGGCAATGTGAAAATAAGCGTCCTGCATGTCGAGGGCGGCATACCAGTCTCCCGGATCCAGGGATGGGATAATGGTCCCCAGGGATACCATGCGGAACTTCAACTTCACTAGGTACTTGTTGAGCTCTCGCAGGTCGAGGATAGGCCTGAGGCCTCCCTTGGCCTTGGGGATCAGAAAGTAGCGGGAATAAAACCCCTTGCCTTTCTCGTTTTCCGGAACTGCCTCTATAGCTCCTTTGTTGAGGAGCGTCTGTACCTCCTGCCGAAGGAATTGCTCATGAGAGGGGTCCCTGAAGAGGGACAAGGAAGGGGGGCGGGAAGGAGGAAATGATATAAACTGCAGGCGGTATCCCGTCTGCACCGTGCGTAAGACCCAGCGGTCCGATGTTATTTGGGTCCACGCCGGGAGGAAAAACGAAAGGCGGTTGGAAAACGGGGGGGAAGGATCCGTGGGGGAAACTGTTATTGCGCCCTCGGGCGTACCTTCAAAACGAAGGCTTGGGCCCAGGCGGGGGCTTGGAGGAGCTTTGATTCTGCCCCCCTTGGTTCCCCGAATGTCTACGCCTTCCATTCCTGCCGCGGCGCCTATTAAGGTCCTGCCGTTGGCGGAACTGGGGGTATGGCCTACGCTGCTGTTGCTGCTGTGGCCGGAAGGGTCTGCGCTGCGTTCCTGGCGTGTGCATCCCGAGGGAGCGCATAATGACCCGATTGTCTTTAAGACTTTTCAGTCTGGGGTCTGTCTTTTCTGAAAACAGGCCCTGGCCTTCGAACGGGAGGTCCTGGATGGTGTATTGGAGCTCCGGTGGAAGGCCAGAAACCTGAAGCCAGGAGATGCGGCGCATCATTACCCCCGAGGCGAGGGTGCGGGCAGCCGAGTCTGCAGCGTCCAAAGAGGCCTGTAACGAGGTTCGTGCAACCTTCTTGCCCTCGTCCAGAATGGCCGCAAATTCTTGACGGGCCTCCTGTGGCAGCAGCTCTTTGAACTTGTCCGCTGCCACCCATGAGTTAAAAGCATATCTGCTAAGAAGGGCTTGCTGATTTGAAACCCTGAGCTGAAGGGCCCCAGCCGAATAGACCTTGCGGCCGAGGAGGTCCATATGCCTGGCCTCCTTGGATTTGGGGGCTGGGGCTTCCTGTCCGTGGCGCTCCCTCTCGTTCACCGACTGCACCACCAGGGAACACGGTGTCGGGTGAACGTGGAGGTACTCGTAGCCCTTGGAGGGGGCCATGTACTTCCTCTCAACGCCCCTCGCCGTAGGGGGGATGGAGGCCAGTGACTGCCAGATTGTATTGGCGTTGGCCTGGATCGTCCTAATGAAGGGTAGGGCGACCCTGGTGGGAGCATTGGATGAGAGGATGGTGACGATGGGGTCCTCGATCTCAGAGACCTCCTCGGCTTGCAAGCTCAGATTCTGTGCTACTCGCCTAAGGAGGTCTTGGTGTGCCCTGAGATCTAGCGGAGGAGGGCTACTGGAGGAAGTGCCAGCCACTGCTTCGTCGGGGGAGGAGGATGAGGAGACCCCTGGCAAGAAAGTGTCCAGTGGGGGGTCCCCCTCAGCCCTCGCCTCTGTCTCAGGAGCAAGACCAGGGTCCTGCTGCTTCGATCCTTCCTCTCCATCAGGGGATGGAGGGGGGCGAGACAACGAAGCCTCTGGCACCCTGTGCTCCGCCGTTGCAGGCCTAGCAGGAAGCTGTTGGGGGCCCTGGGCTTGATGGTACGCCCAGGGTGTTCAAAACCCCCACTGCTGCGGACCCTGGTCCTGTTGCGGAGGGTCCTGGAATAATGCCGCCTGTCTGTTGGTGCCCAGCGCATATACGCTGTCCGCTTGAGATGACACCGACGGCTGTCTAGAAGGCCATGGCGGGGCCGACCGCGGCTGATAAGAGTCTGCGCAGTTCGGCACTGAAGATCTTCTCGGTGCCGGGGATCGGTACCGGAAGTCATAGCGGCGCCGGGATCGGGACCGGGTTCTGTCTCGGTGCCGGGATCTGGACCGGTACCGGCCGCTGCTTCTGTGCCGGGACCGGGACCTGCCACCGACGTGGTGCCGGGAGGTCGACCGGGACCGGGACCTGCCACCAGCTCGGTGCCGGGAGGTCGACCGGCGCGGTGAATGACGGCGAGACTGGCTCCTAGAGTCACGGTGCCGGAATCGACGGCTGGAGTCAGATCGTGACCGTCTGGAGGTCGATCGGTGCCGCGAGTGCGACCGGTACTGCCGAGGGGAGCGGTGCCGGGACTGCGAGCGGCGGCGGGATCTCAAGCGACCGTGGCGTCGGGACCTCAATCGCGAGCGTGAGTCCCGAGACGGTGCCGTCATCATGGGCTTGCCCCTAGATGCTACCCGCACCGGAGGTGGCAGCTGAGTCGACTCAGTCAGGGCGATAAGGTCCCGTGCCGAGGCGAAGGTCTCCGGAGTGGATGGGACCAATAGCTCAACCCCAGATCTTATGGGGGAGCTTGGCGGTACCGGACTCGATGGACCCACCGGGCCCGGAGTCGACGGTGCCGGTAGTGCCGCGGCCGATGTCGATGCCGGGCACTCCATTCGAGTCTGCCTGGCTGGAGTAGCAGACGTTGATGGTCTTGTTTCTGCACCCGGTGCAGGGGAAGGTCGGTGCCGGGGAGTCTTTCCGGTGCCGGTGCGATCCGGTGCCGGCGTCGAGATCACGGCCTGCGAAGCTGCT
This sequence comes from Gopherus evgoodei, assembly GCF_007399415.2. Taxonomy (NCBI): domain Eukaryota; kingdom Metazoa; phylum Chordata; order Testudines; family Testudinidae; genus Gopherus; species Gopherus evgoodei. The sequence goes on from NC_044327.1 coordinate 36,547,919, forward strand.
GGGTCAAGTGCCGCTTCCATTAGGAGAGTCCTGAGTCTCTGGTCTCTCTCCTTCTTTGTTCTGGGCTTAAAAGCCTTGCAAATGCGGCACTTGTCCGACCTGTGCGATTCCCCCAGGCACTTTAGACACGCGTCGTGAGGGTCGCTGGTTGGCATAGGCTTTTTACAGGCCGCACATTGCTTAAAGCCCGGCGAACCAGGCATGAGCCCGGTGCCGGGAAGGGCTACAGCCCAGACCGGCGAACAACTATATACAAATACTATTTACACTACAACTAATTAACTAACTATACTTAACGACTAACTAACAACTGTAGTAACAACGGTAGTAACAAGGAGAGCTAGGGACGTGGAGGACAGCAATGCCGCGCTCCACAGTTCCAACGACCGACACGGCGGTAAGAAGGAACTGAGGAGCGGGTGGGCCGGCAGGGGTATATATCGAGCGCCATGGCGGCGCCACTCTAGGGGGCGACCTGCCGGCCCACTGGAGTTGCTAGGGTAAAAAAAGTTTCCGACGAGCGTGCACGAGCGGCACGCACACCTAACTGGAATGGATGTGAGCAATCACTCGAAGAAGAACAGGATTATGCAGAGGCCCCAGGAAGAAGAATTTGCTGTGATGCACTACATACAAATAAAGTAGATCAGTAGCTTGCCAGTGACTAGGAGATGCCCTACAGATTATGGACCTTTGTAAATTGTCAAGTAAACAAGAAAGCCATCAAAACAACGTTTATTTGGTTTGACATATGCAATTTAATTTGAATTACTTGTGCCTCATAGTACACCAATAAATCTTCTAAACAACACTTTACAGATATAATGAAATCTGGTAATGATACTTCATTGCAGGGCTCAGGTAAAAATGCTAAATCTTCACTGAAGAGATGTCACCATTTCAAACGTGTGTATTTAAGAGACTGTATGAACTGTGAGTGTATTTGAATATTTATGTACTTTCCATCACGTCAAGCGCTTGTTTTGTTTTACATTTATGCTCCTCCATAAACATCTATGCATAATGGCAACCTAAAGTTAAAAAGTCATTTTTATTTTAGTTTGTCTTGTATTGTACGAGGTGGTTGTTTATTTATACTAGTCAACTGAGGGTGCCACATCTCGCAGTGTCATTCAACAAAATCTTGTGAAATGTCTGCAGTAATAGGACTCTCCAGGTCAGCTGCTAAATTTTGTTTATACTATATTTCTTCCAAAACTTTCAGAGGCTCTAAACATCTCATTTATAAATTAAATTATAATTTGGTTTGTAAATTACCTGGTAAATATTTTTAAAACGTGCATCTTCAAAGTTCTGAATGGTTTTCCATGCACAAATTCCAGAGATTAGTGAGTACCATGCCACTGAAGCCCTAGTCGTTGCTTAAAAAGTCTACCCACACATTTTAAATTGACTATGTAACATCTTATTATACGATCATCAGCAACAAGTTCTAAATTAAAAAAAAAACGCTGATTTCACCCTGGTCCTGGGTAGACTCCCATTGTCTTCCATGGACTTTGGATTAGGCCTTGTCTCATTTGCTCCTTTCTATCATTTCTCTTATTCCTTTTCAAGCATCTTGTCTTCAAACTTTCCGTTTATTTTCATTCTTATTTTCCCCTCACTTTTTTTAAGTCACTTTCCCACTCCAGTCAATATGGTCATTTGTTTGTTTCGCCACCTACCATCATCTTCACTTACACCTTGTCAAGGTATTTTTCCCCCAGTTTGAACTTTAGCGTCCAAAACTGGGGACCTGCATGTACCCTTCTAAGCTTAATTCCCATCTTAGATCTGATAGCACTGCCACCAGCCAAAATATAGTGTTTGGCACTCCTTGGATCTTAAAACAGAAAGGAATTAACCTTTCCCCCCCTCCTTTCTCCCCACCAGTCCCTGGTGAGTTCAGACCCAATCCCCTTGGGTCTTAAACAAGGGAAAAAATCAATCAGGTTCTTAAAAAAGAAAGCTTTTAATTAACGAAAGAAAAAGTAAAAATTATCTTTGTAAAATTAGGATGGAAAATCTTTACAGAGTATTCAGCTCATATAGACTAGAGGGATTTCCCCCCCCCCCCACCCTCAGCCCGAGATTCAAGTTACAGCAAACAGAGGTAAATATCCTTCCAGCAAAATACACATTCACAAGTTAAGAAAACAAACATAAGACTAATCTGCCTTTTCTAGCTAGTACTTACTATTTTGAACATGAGAGACTGTTTCAGAAAGATTGGAGAAACGTGGGGGGCACGTCTGGTCCCTCTTAGCCCCAAGAACGAACAACGAACAAAACAAACAGCACAAACAAAGACTTCTCTCCACCAAGATTTGAAATATCTTGGCCCCCCATTGGTCCTCTGGTCAGGTGTCAGCCAGGTTTACTGAGCTTCTTAACCCTTTACAGGTAAAAGAGACATTAACCCTTAACTATCTGTTTATGACACACCTTTATCTTCATTTATTTTTTCCTGAGCTCTTTTTCTCCTTACTTCTATGTAGCTTTAAGTATACTAATACTTTACAGTTTGCAAAAGAAAGCTAACTTATGAACACCACAGTGCACTGCATGGGTTAGGACATAATTTATTAAACTTTGGTTGTCAGCTATAAGTGTTAGAAAAGTTAGCTACAAACTGTTAACACAGGCAGGCATATTGAAAGCACAAGAGTTTACTCCTGGATTACTGGTTTGGCTTCCTGAGTGACATAACAGTCCATACATCACTACTTGGTGGAAGAGTTATTTTTCCCACCTCCTTAGTTTTACCTGTGATGATGCTGATAATAAAGCTGTACCATACCACATATATTCCATCTACCATATCACAGATATTCTGAGCAGAAAGTTAAAATAAAAAGATACTGCAATCAATTCCTTAGCTACTGTAATAGTCAGGAGCAGACACTATCTAATTTACATATTTAATGTAAAAAAAACACTACCAACTCACTTAAAAAGGAGAGGGGAATTGGAGAGGGAATCTGTGGTTGGCAGCCAAGCAAAAAATGGTTTAAAATTTCTCTTTTCAGCTTCTTTTCCCTTTTGTATGAAATGGAGTTTTAACATTTACTACCCTTCAAGCTGACTGCTATTTCATTACCACACTATTCACTCATAACCAGTAGACTCTGGTCTGAGCATGGTCAGCAGGTCCTTTCCTCATGAAGTTTTTTATATCAACTTAATTTTATCTTTTAGCATGCCTCATAACTTTGTTTTGTTTTTAAATTTAAGAAATTGCTACACAAAAACCTAAATGAAATGACTGTTAAAAATGTGTTAAAATCTAGGTGCTTAAAAACGAGCCTGTTTAGGCTCCTAAATAAGTGAATGGATTTTTCTAAGTGCTCCACGCCTGCATCTCTCACTGACTAACAGCAGTTGAATATAATCAGCACCTATGAAAAATCAGGTTACCTACTAAGAAAAAAACAGGCATTCAACCGGCCTTTCTTGAGCACTCAGGTCCTGATTCAGCAAGCTACACAAACACATGCCTAATTTAAAGCACTGTGAGTACCCAATCCCACTGAATCCAGAGGACTGCTTTAAGTTAGAAACATGCTTAAGTACCATGTTGAAGCCTTAAACACTAACATTTCTGAGTACTTTGGTGCTACTGAGGAGGGCAAGAAGTGAGAATAAGTGGGATTACAATACCCTCCCTTTCACCACTCCTGAACTCCATGGGGGAGAAGCTCTCTCTTTACCAATATAATCACACTGCACAAGCTACGCACAGTTCAGGATTTACTTGAAAACAGCTACTTATATCTTTCCAGTTCTCCCACTAACCCTCTTATCAGCTGAGGGCACTCCAGCTGGACCGCAGCTCTCCCATAGTATTTGTGGCAGGATTGTGTGGAGAAGGACCCAATCATTTGGTAACCAAAACAATTTGATATCCAAACAACTGAAAGATTTCTAGATTAAAACACTTGGAAATTTACTGATAGCCTGTGCAAGTCAAAGCATTAACATTGACTCCCTGAGTGACATACCATTTAAGAAGCATTCTACATTCTTCCCATAGTTTCCAAATGGTCTCAACAAGTGAGACCTATGAAAACTACATTATAATTATGTGCACAATTAGGAAAATCTGTTATCTAGCTACTTAAACAAAAGACATTTCATATATACATAACTCCTACATCACAATATTCACATTTGTTACATTAAATTATATTTTTGAAGCACAAGAAAGAAGTCATATAATTGTTCACAAATGTCACAGTAGTTTTATTTAAAATTAAACTTGATAATGAAGCTAGGTTATTTGTTTCATAGTGCAAGTCTTCAATACTAGCTACTCGAGCTCATACTGTAACCACGATTATACATCTAACCCTAAATGTTAGTCTCCATAATTCTTTTATTTTCTCTTGTCCAGAAAGTTCTCAGATGTTAATATGGAAGTAGTATTTTAAGAGTTTATAAAATTAAACAAAATTACACAATATACTTATATGTTTTTCTACATGTCCTTTGTTTTATAACTCAATCTGTTTGTTTTTTTTCCTAAATAGAATCTTGGTAAATCTATAAATGATTCAGAACAGACTGACTAATCTTTAGATCAACATGCATTCAGTTAGCATCAAGGGTGTGCACAGAAATTTAAATCTGACCCCTTCTGGGGAGAAACAGAAGCTCCTTTTCCCCATCCCTGATCCCAGGAAGAGCTTGCTGCCCCACCTTCTCCACCCGGCCCTTGGGGAGAGAGGACTCCCCCTGGCCCCCAGGACTGCAGCAGGGAGAGAGGCTTCCCAGAGAGTCCTCTCGGAGGGACTCCCTGGGAAGCCTCTCTCCCCACCACAGCCCCAGGGAGCCGGGGGAGTAGCTGCAGGGGAAGTAGCTGCAGGGGGGAAGCGAGGACTCCCTGGGAAGCCTCTCTCCCCACCGCAGCCCCAGGCAAGGAGGGGGAATACTACATCCTCCGCTGATTATTGGGGGGCATGTCCCTGCTTGTGCTCCCTTGCGCACGCCCCTGGTTATCATCTGTAAGGGAAGATAAACATATCTGCAGAACTGTCCCAGATTGAGTTGTCAATAGAGGTGGTTGAGGAACAAACTGATAAATTAAACAATATGAAGTAACCAGGACTAGATGCTATTCACCCAAGATTTTGGAAGGAACTCAAATATGAAATTGCAGAACTACTAACTGCAGTATGTAACTGGTCACTTAAATCAGCCTTTGCACCAGATGACTGGAGGATACCTAACATAATACAAGATTTTTAAAAAGGTTCTAGGGGCAATCCTGGCAATTATAGGCCAGTAAGACTAACTTGTACCAGGCAAACGGATTGAAACTGCCAGTTTGTAAGCTCCAAGAGAATAAGACGGTTATAAATACATCCCAATATTATGTCTGTCAAGAACAAATCATGCAAAACTAATTTCCTTCTTTGATAGGGTTACTAGTCCAGTGGATGGGGGAAACCTGCAGATATCTTAATTTTAGAAAGGCTTTTGACAGTCCCACATGACATTCTCTTAAGCAAACTAGGGAAATGTTGGCTAAATAAAATTACTATAAGGCGGGAGCACAACTAGTTGAAAGATTGTACTCAAAGAGTAGTTATCAGTAGTTTGCTGTCATACCCAGGAGGACATTATCTGATGGGGTCCCAAAGGGTCTGCCCTGAGTCCGGTCTGATTCAATATTTTCTTTAATGACTTGGATAAATAAGTGGAGAGTATCTTATAGAACCTGCAGATGACACCAAGCTGTAAGGGGTTGCTAGCACTTGGAGGGCAGGGTTAGAATTCAGAATGACCTTGTTAAAAGAAAAGAATTATCCAACACATAGATGAACACATGGCTTTTATAAAAAGAAATCATGCCTCATCCATCTATTTAAAAGAATCCTTTGAGAAAGTCAAACAAACATGTGGAAAGGGTGATCCAGTTGATATAGTGTACCTGGACCTTCCGAAAGCTTTGGACAAGGTCCCACATCAAAGGCTCTTAAGCCAACTTTACAGTCATGGGACAAGAGGGAAGGTCCTCTCATGGATCAGTAACTGGTTAAAACTGTTAAGAAACAGGAAACAAAGAGTAGAAATAAATGGTCAATTTTCACAGTGGAGAGGGGTAAACAGCTGGGTCCCCCATGGATCTGTACTGGAATCCATGCTGTTTAACATATTCATAAATGATCTGGAAAAGGGGGCAAAGAGTAAGGTGGCAAAGTTTGCAGGTGATACCAAATTACTCAAGACAGTTAAGTCCAAAGCTAACTACAGTTACAAAGGGTTATCACAAAACTGGGTGACTGGGTGTCACCATCTCTTAGTATGGTCTCTTGAGGGGTCTCAGCTTCTCCTGACTGACCCTTCATAGTGTGCTCTCAGGTCAATTCCTGGACCCTCATGTCCAATTAAGTCTGCTAGCCTTTTACTTTTTGTGCCTGCAGTCTCCTTCAATTTTCTGGTTGTTTTCTTGTAGGCAGCCTGATCCAGAGCTGTCATTCAACTGCTATCCCAGGTTCTTATGCCTCCCTTTCCTTCTCTGTACTCTCCTCTTTACAGCAGGCCTTGTTTCCTCTGTTGGTTGCAGCTGTGGGTGCCTCCTTCCATGATTGGAAGCTGCATGGGATTGTGATAAAGCTGCTTGCTTATAAACAGGAGAGACTCTCCTTCTTCCCCTCCCTCCAGCCCTATCTTTGCTTAGTATGGGGTTTGTAGACCCCATTACACAGGCCAACAAAATGGGAGATGAAATTCAGTGTTGGTAACTGCAAAGTGATGCATATTGGAAAAGGAGCAGAGAGTCCTGTGGCACTTTATAGACTAACAGACGTATGGGAGCATGAGTTTTCATGGGTGAATACCCACTTCGTCGGTATTGCATGCATCCGACGAAGTGGGTATTCACCCACAAAAGCTCATGCTCCAATATGTCTGTCAGTCTATAAGGTGCCACAGGACTCTCCGCTGCTTTTACAGATCCAGATTAACATGGCTACCCCTCTGATACATAATGGAAAACATAATCCCAGCTATAGATACAAAATGATGGGGTCCAAATTAGCTGCCACCACTCAAGAAAGTTTTGGAATCATTGTGGCTAGTTCTCTGAAAACATCTGCTCAATGTGGAGCAGCAGTCAAAAAAGCGATTAGAATGTTAGGAACCATTAAGAAAACGATAGATAATAGGACAAAAGATAGCATATTGCCACTATAAATCCATGGTACGCCCAGACCTCAGACTATTTTCCAAAGCCTTTGAGATCTTTTGGAATGAAAGGCTAACATATAATGCAAAATATGAAAGATGTATTTGGGGTTGCATAGGCCAAAACTGCACCACATCATGGACCAGTGCAAATCAACTTCCTCTGATGCTGTTTCAACAGTGACACAGATTACCCAGTACAGTTCTGGGAGCAATGCTATCAGAAAAATGAATCCACTGGGTAAAACTCATTTTCCATGCACCAAACTGAATAAGAGCCAGAGGGATTTGGTTATAAAATTAAAGAGAAACAAACTTAAATAACCCACTATGAGAAAGTACAGCATTGTCAAGTATTGCAAGTATGTAAATATCAAGGAGGAAAGATAAATTTATTACAAAAGTATGAAAGTAAGCAAAGATTTTTTACAGAATATTCCAAAAAAAAAAAAATTCTACAATTTAAATTGTTAGATTGTAGAATTGTGTCTCTCCCAAGGGAAGTGGGGAAAAGACCAGTCAGTAAGTGAGGTTCTACATGCCATTATGTTACAGCCAAATCTCAAAACTGCCTTCCATAGGGAAATATAGCAATTTCCATTTAGTGAAGAAAAATCTAGTTAGATCAGCTTCAGCCCAGTATTGTTTGGATTAAACAGCCAGGGGAAATCTTAAAAAGACATCCTACAAAGGGGGAAAAAATTAGCTTCTACCCTCTGACACACACAGGGGCAGCTGAAAGTTTTTTTATATTAGAAATTCAGGTCTTGTCTTCCTGTAGGACAACTGGAGAACTAATGAAACAACAAAGTGAGCAATTAACATTCTGGAAACTTGACATCTTTAATAAAGATTCAATAACTCAGTCCATACAATTAAAGTACACATACAATAAACATGCTAGCAATGGTCCTTTCAAAGTCCACTCTCTCTCTTCAGCAGGGAACTAGGCTGTTGCAACTTTAGGACCGAGCAGAGAGAGAAGTTTTCACAGAGAACTGAGTCCCTTTTCCTAAGCCAGTAAAATAATCCCAGGAGTGGAAATGGATACACAAGCCATCAAGATAAACTGAAGAGCAAGGCAGGACTGTCCTGGTCCTGAGGGGACCAAGGAAAGCTCCTATAATCTGGCCCAAGCATGTGAAGGCCTGGGTAAGAAGGGGCTCTGAGTAAGGAAGGGCTTCAAGAAAGAAGCCTTGGCACTAAAGACATTAAAATCCCTGGCTGAGAAGGCCTGTCTCAGAATGTGTGCATGCTCCAGAGACACAATGGGGCCACTGGGGATTCACGCTGATACAGAACCACAAGGCATGTTATTAACTGACTTTTTTGCATGCATGTGTGTGTGCATGCGCATGTTGCTTCCAGAATATTAGGGAAACAAGGTGGGTGAGGTAATATCCTTATTGGACAAACTTCTGTTTGTGAATGTGACAAGTTGTCACGCTTGCTCTATTTAAACTCAAAACCTTGTCTCTTTCACCCAAACAGAAGATGGTCCAATAAAGTACATTACCTCCCCCACCTTATCTGTGTGCACACGTACACATATATGACTTGTTTGCTACTTTACTCAACTCCCTTTCCCCATCTACACTGGGAGTAAAGGTTCTGTTTATTATGTGATTCCTGCATGCATGTCATTGAGTGAGCCCAGATGCCTACAGTGCTCCAACAGCTGGAGCAACTACAGTACACATCTTCAGGGCTTGTGGTGTGGTCATCACCGCTGCTCACACTACCAGTTTCTGTACAGACTTGAACCTATCTTGGACAAGAGGGAGCTGGTTAAAATGTTTTCAGACAGACATCCAGTATATCCTCCCCAAAAATAGTAGGGAAGACCATACAGCAACTCCTCACTTTAAGTCGTCCCGGTCATCGTTGTTATGTTGCTGATCAATTGAACGTGCTCATTTAAAGTTGTGCAATGCTCCACTCTTACATTGTTTGGCTGCCTGCTTTCTCCAGAGCTAGCAGCCTCCCTATGCGCCTCCCCCCACGCACACACACACACGGCGCCTCCCGCCCACCAGCAGACCCTGGGGACCAGCACCTTCCCCCTCCTGCCCGTGACAATCAGTTGGCTTGTGGCGTTTCAGGGGCAGGAGGTAGGGGGAGGAGCAAAGATTTGGGGTGCAGGTTCCCCCTGCCTCCCAAACGCCGCAAGCCAGCTGATTGCCCTGGGCAGGACGCCGGGGGAGGGGAAGAGCCTGGGCTCCGAGTCCTCACTCCTCCTCTCTCTCTCCTGCCCCCAACCCCAATGCCACAAGCCATCTGATTGTCCCGGGGGGGGGGAGCGAGGACTCAGCATGCAGGCTCCCCCTCCCTGCTCTGCTTCCTGCCAGCAGCAATCAGCTGGCTCGCAGTGTTTAGAAGGGAGGGGGGAGGAGCAAGGATGCAGCATGGGAAGTAAAGGGGGAGGAGATGGAGGAGAGAAGAGGCAGGTCAAGGATGCAGGTTTGGGGGAAGGGATGAAGTGGGCGGGCTGAGGGTGGAGCCCCCCTCCCATTCCTGGTGCTTGCAGAGTAGGGGAAGCTGCCGCTGCTGCGCAATGTGCTTCTCCAAGCCTACAGCACCTTCAGCCTCCTTGCCTGCCTCATCTCCAGTGCCAGTGGGCTGTGCCTGTGTAGGGTAAGGCAGAGGCACCTCCCAACTATAGTACTGTACTTTATGTACAGTATGTTTGTAAACACACAGCACATGCACAATATTCCCCTCTCCCCCACAGCACAGTATTAAATTGCTTGTTTAAAATTGTTTGTCTGGCAAAAAAAATTTCCCTGGAATCTAGGCCCCCACTTACATTAATTCTTATGGGGAAATTGGATTAGCTTAACATCATTTCACTTAAAGTTGCATTTTTCAGGAACATAACTACAACATTAAGTGAGGAGTTACTGTACCTGCCATTCCTGATAAATTTTAGTTAAAAAGAAATAAAAGCCAAACAAGTTAATAAAACCTTCCACATTGTGTTTATATGTTGAAGCAGCAAAATAATAAAACCTTTTATACATCCTTCATAAATCATCTGTTTACAGTAAAACTGTTTTCTCTTTCCACTTTACATAACTAAATTTGAAACAATATTAAATTTAATACTGTTACCTGCTTTTCTCTACCCTTAGATAATGAAAATTCAATCAAGTCTGATTCACTTTTATTCACAGGCAATTTCACTTTCAGGTTCTGAACACTTCACTGTTTAGGTTTTAAACTCTGCAAGGGGGTGTCTAAAATGCAACTTTCTTTTAGAGTTTTTAAAGCAGAGGAGGGCAAACTACAGCCCATGGGACTGTCCTGCCTGGCCCTTGAGCTCCGGGCCATGGAGGCTAGCCCCCGACCCTTCCCTCGCAGCCACGTTGTCATGAGGGCAGCGCTCTGGGCGGCGGGCTTGCGCACTCCTGCCAAGCAGCACGGCAGCATTTCTGGTTCCACCCGGGCGTCAGACATGCTGCTCTGAGCAGCATGGTAAGGGAACCAGGGAGGTTGGATATGGGGAGGGGAGTCCCGGGGGGCAGTCAGAGGACAGGGAGCAGCTGGATGGAGCAGAGCTTCTGGGGGGTGGTCAGGGGATGGGGGGGTGGATAAGTGTGGGAGTCCCGGGGGGGGACCTGTTGGGGGGCAAGGGTGTGGACAGGGGTCAGAGGATGGGGAACAGGGGGGGTTGGATAGGCATTGGGTCCTGGGAGGCCTGTCAAGGGGTGGGGGTGTGGATAGAGGTCAGAGCAGTCAAAGGACTGGGAGCAGGGGGGTTGGATAGGGAGTGGGATCCTGGGGGCAGTTGGGGTGGGGGGGTCCCAGGAGGGGGTGGTTAGGGGACAAGGAGCGGGGGTGGGGTGGATGGATCAGGGTTCTGAGGGGGGCAGTTAGGGGGTGGGAAAGGTCAGAGGCCAGGTTGTTTAGGGAGGCACAGCCTTCTCTACCCGGCCCTCCATACAATTGTGCAACCCCAGTGTGGCCCTCGGGCCAAAAACTTTTAAAAGGTATGTTCGTCTTGTATGCCAAGAGCTCCTTTCAAAAGTTTTCAGCCAAACTGAGACCCAGTACAAAGATTACACGATCTTTCTAAAGACAGTTAAGCAGTTTCAGATATTGCTTTTGTTCCTAAAGACCCCCATCCCAATTTCTCTAGTTCTGCAGTCACAATTTCCTCTGTTTTTGCAACAGCATGACACAGCAACAGGGGACATGAACTTAGGGTGACCAGATGTTCTGATTTTATAGTGACAGTCCTGCTTTTTGGGTCTCTCTCTTATATAGGCTCCTACTACCCTCCACCCATCAGTCCGGATTTTTCACACTTGCTGTCTGGTCACCCTACACGAACTGTAAAGATGGACAAGGCTCTATGTAAGTGCTGTCAAATCCATAAACAAGAAGGTTTGTTCTCGGCTCTGTTCCCATTAGTCGCGCTGGGCTCAACAACAGCGTTGTCCTCCGCAGACGGAGGCACTCCTCCTACACTGGCAGCGTCCCTTCGCCCTCCGAAAGAGCCGAGGGGAGGCGAGCTCAGGGGGCAGCGGGCCGTGCTCAGCGCGGGGAGCAGGCAACACCCCGGGGCAACGGCGCGTGGGTTGCGCAGCAGCCCCGGCGCCGCCCACCCCCAGACCCTTCCAAGAGACCAGCGCTGCCGAGAGCCGCGAGAGAAACGGGCCCTGCACGCAGCGGGGCAGGCGCCCGGCCCCGAGGGCGAGAAAGGGCCTGACCCGCCGGCTTGGGGTATGAGGGGGGGTGGGCACTGCCCTGCAGCCCCGCGGGGAGCGGTTTCCGGGTTCTCGTTACCTCCCCAGATGCCCAGGCTGAGCTGGGAGCTGTCCAGGTTCACCACGTAGTCGCCCAGGAACCGGTTCAGAACGTCCACGACCAGCGACTCGAAGACCATCCTGCCCCGGCCCGGGAGCCGCCGCTGCCTCGGGCCGCGCGCTCGCTCCCCTCCGCCTGCCCGGGCCTCTCAGACTAGAGGCTGCGGGGTCCCCACCCTGAGCAGCGAGTAGGAGCCCCAGCGCTGCTACGGGCTCACCCGCTCCCTGGCAGCCTCTCCCAACGGGCCACACCCTCCGCGCACGCGCACAAGGAGCGGTCGTTCTCTCCTACAGCCACCTGACAGAAAGCAGAGCGCGTGACGCGATGGCGCGCGCTACTATCCCTAAACGGTAGCGGGGTGGCTCCTGGTGGGGGCGCATGCGCTGTTGTTACCCTACACGCGACCGTTGCCCCTACTGGAGGAGCTGCTCCGCCTGTGTCTTCGGCCCGTTATGCCCTCATACAGCCTCTGTCCTTTCCCCACGCTGTACAAAGTGGGGGACAGTGTGAAGTGGGGACAAGGACAAAGGTCCAGGGAGCCCTTGGCCCAGCTCACCCTGGAGGCAGAACCCAGCTTTCCGCATTCTAGTCCAGTGCTCTGTCCACTAGCCCTACTACACACCATATCCCTAAATAGCCAACCACCCTGTCTCCACCTACACCCAGTGCACACCATCTCCACCTTCCCAAATACCTCCTACCCTATGCCCACATACTGTCCACTACTCACCCTCTCTCCCTGTCTGCCAATTCCACCCACTGCACACCATGTCCACATGCCCTATGCCATCTATACCCCCAATCCCACGCACTATACATCACATCTACAAATACCCTAGCATCCATAATCCCCCTTTCATGTCCTCAACTGACCCAGCACACCTTCCTATCCCCCAATTCCACCCTATTATAGCACAAATCCACTATATCCCCAAATAATCCACCACAGCCCCCACATCCCTAAATTCTACCCACTATCATACATCCCCGCTCCCCAGAACACAAACACATCAAAATTCCTAAACACACACACACACGCGCGTGCGAGTATGCACTGCACAGAAAAACCCATCGTGCCAAGTCTCAGAACCTGAGTCAATTATTTTTCTCCTCGGCGTACTTAAACCACCTCCCCAAAAGGCAGTACTAGATCAACAGAATTCTTCTGTCAACCTAACACTGCCTGCACTGGGGATTAGGTCAGTATAGCTACATTTCTCAGGGGTGTGGATTTTTCATACCCAGAGAGACAGCTATATTCCTATAATCTAAATTCCTAGTGTAGACCAGGCCTAGGAGTGATGATTTGCTAAACCAGCGGAATACACTTCTCTGCTAGTAGCAGGAAGAACAACATTGTTTTGTTGTCTGTTCCTGGAAAGAGTTTATTTTCATATACTAATCCCCAACAAGAACTGAAAGGGATTAGGTTTACATTCAAGTTCATGTTTCTCCTTGCTAAGAAAACAACCAAGTTTTGCACTTGTATTTTTCTTGTATAGTGGGGAAATTCATAAGCCTTTTCCTGCACCAATACAGTTTCACTGTGGAAGCAGTTCTATAGACAGTGTGTGCGTATTTTTACCACTATGTCATCTATCTGACCTTGCGCTGAGTAGGATTAGATGCTTTCTATAGCCGTTTGTATTATAAAAAGTGCCAGTTTTTGACATCGGGTGTCAGCAATAGATTCAGGTAAACTGGTTCTAAACAGTACAGCTGCAAATGTAGGCAACAGAGGCATGGTTGAGCCATGCCAAGCACAAACCCACCTGAAACCAGTGTGTATGTCACTTAGCATGGCTCAGCTGTGCCCCTGCTGCCACTATCTATGCTTTGACAGCTACGCTGCTATTTATACTCATGCTGACTTGATGAGAGCTAGTGAGAGTATGTATAATAAGCAGGGGACTTGCTCCTCTAGTTCACTGTGTAGACATAGCCTCAGACACATCCATTCTCCACACCTTATCTTTTTTTTTTTTAACCATGTGCACTTGCAAATAAGGGAGTGTGCAGGAGATATTACACTTACAACTGTTCAAAGTGGAATAGTATGCCTAATTGCATTCACAGATAAACTTGTAGTGGAGAGCAAGAACCTTGTGCATTCTGCTATGCCCAACACAATGACTTTCAAGATCAAAGCTTTAATAGGATGTAAATGTTATCCAGATTTTACATAGTAATCTGTATGTACATTTGTGTATATTACATACTATTGGAAAATCTGTTTCTAAATCATTGTATAAATGTATCTCCACTATTTGAAGGAATAATAAATGTTTAACAATTTCTTTTGTTAACTTTATTTTGATGGATTAAATCCTGAAGGCCTTACTAGTTTTATTAAATTCTTACTCATTAATATTCCCATTTCCATATAAATTATATTTAATTTGTAATCCCCATTTTGTAATTTTGCTGTCACAAATTAATTGTAGGTGTTACAATTTAATTAATTCCAAGAGGCAATACTTTTCTGCCCGAGACTGTGTCAACTACAATGGTAGTTTCTTTGTTAAGAACCTTAATTTTAAGTGACCATACCTTTGGAACGCTTTCCATCACTCCATCAAAAAAAAACACACCTCATTAAAAATAGGAAATGTACTGTTTTTTTATTATTTTGCTGTTTTTGGATATTCCCAAGGATAAGGGATATAACCATACTTTAGGTTACAGTCTCATCATAGAGGTTCTTAGCTACAATCACACCTAAAGGTTGCATTACCTGCATTATATTCAGTAGCTAGCAAGAATATGCTTCTTTTGTCAAGCTTTTTTTTGCAATCTTCCCTGACACCAAAGATTAAAAGAAAATGCTGGGGGGCGGGGAAATGGTTTAGGGCATGAAATTGTAGTCTTTATCAAAGATTGGGGGTTGTTGTCTGTAGCCAGACATTCTTCTGTAGAGGAAGCGGAGTTCTTTCCCAAGGATATCTTGGCTGCTAATTTGGAGACATCACTTGAAAAGCTATCTTGATTAAATAATGAAGATTCTAAAAGTGACCTTGTCAATAATGGAGAACTGAATAGAGATTGTTTCGCAGTCAGAAATACTTTATTTTAAGGATATCTTTCAAGCATTAGGGTTTGTCTACACTTGAAATAGTGCAGTCACTATTTCAGAGCCAAATAGTGTGTCACTGTAGCACTTCAGTCAAGAGACTACCTATGCCAATGGGCAGGGTTCTCCTATGGGTGTAGGTCAGGGGTCGGCAACCTTTCAGAAGTGGTGTGCTGAGTCTTCATTTATTCACTCTAATTTAAGGTTTTGCATGCCAGTAATACATTTTAATGTTTTTAGAAGGTCTCTTTCTATAAGTCTATAATATATAACTAAACTACTGTTGTATGTAAAATAAGTAAGGTTTTTAAAATGATTAAGAAGCTTCATTTAAAATTAAATAAAAATGCAGAGCCGCCCGATGGTGGCCAGGACCCGGGCAGCATGAGTGCCACTGAAAATCAGCTCGCGTGCCAACTTTGGCATGCATGCCATAGGTTGCCTACCCCTGGTACAGGTAATCCACCTCCCCAACCACTGTCTACACCAGAAATTAGATCAATTTAACTACATCGCTCAGAGATGTGCATTTTTTTTAATATCCCTGAGCAACTTAGTTATACCAATTTAATTTCCTAGTGTAGACCAGGCCTTAGTTATTCCATGTGGATTTAAAGAGAATGTTTTTGTAAGTAGTTGCTTGAAGCAGGTTTCATGTGCATTTGCTTTAAAGTATCTTCCCTTTATTGTTTTACTGTTTTTAACATCTATGTAGAATAAAGATTCCTTTCTTCTAATACACAGACTTTCCGGGAACGCACAAATAGCATGCACTAAAAAATGACGTGCACCTAACAAATACAGTTCATTATCTGATTTGTCTTCTGTAATTATGTCTTCTACAGACTCAAAGTGCATTCGGAAGTTTGGAAACCCTACCAAATCCTCATTGCTTTTGCTTTTACTGATGCTCTTGGTTTCAAAATTGAGAAGTGGTTTGGGTTTGGTTTTTTTTTGTTGGGGGGGCATTGGAGGGGTGACATTGGCTATTATTTTCATTAACAGACTACTCGTTTGGGGGTGAAATGCTTGTTGGTACTCCTGCCACTTTTAGGACAATTCTTTTATTTTTACTTCTTTCTTACCTTTAAACAACATTCATTGTGAATAACCTATTTTTAGTTTATTAACGATCCACATAAATTCAAATTGTAAAATTTAAAGTAAGTGTTTGATTAAAAGTATGCGCAAAAATATCAGCCAATGAGTTGTTTGCATACTGTTCAATGTGCATGGTAATTTGTATGGTCATGTAAATCATTTAATATTATTTTTGCCTTCTGAGTGAGTGAAACATTTTAAGTAGAACTGATTAATAGCTGATAATTAATATAAAATTAACATTCTTGCTGGTATGTTAATATCCTTGTTCATGGGTAAATATGGGTATTTATACAAAGAACAGCCATGCTTCAAACATTAGCATAAAACCCATTGATACAAATGTTTGTGAACACCAAATTAAAAGGCACATGAACATGGTTAAACTTAGCAAGCATACATTGAACAAATATTTGAGTGCACAGTGTTGCAATATGCAAGATTTCTTTGAGTCATATCACCTCTGTAATACATATATTGTTGATAGAACTATTTTAAACTAAATATTTGACTTGTATTTGTGATATATCTTATATAACTCTCAGCACAGGTGTTATATCTCCTATGTTTGAATATTAAAAATGTTTTCTCAGAATAGGCAATTTATTTTCTCTCTTTTTATCTGTTTGTTACCACATACCTATAAGAACTCAACACAGGTCACATTTGTATAACTGCAGATTAACTCATGCTGATCCATTAATTCTGAATAGTCCAAATCTAGTTCAAGCTAGCCAAAAAAATCCCTAAAAATAAAATCAAGACCCTCTCCTATCATCAGAGTTTTTTAAATGGAATACAGTACTAAAATAAAGATTCTTATCTTATGAGGCGGTCAATACCACCAATAGTCCACAAGGAGCTGGAAGCTCTCCTTCATTGAGAACAGCCTTGAAGGACAGGCTCCACCAGACTCTGGCTATTAGAGATGATCGGAACATTTTCAATTAAATGTATGTTGTCAAAATATGCCATTTCATCAAAGTAAAAACGTTTCACAGAGCTGTATCTGTTTCAATGAAGTTTTCATCTGGAAGGTTTTTCTGGGTCCAGGGCTGCCCGGACACACACACACACACACACACACACACACACACACTTGTAGCTGAAATTGGATCATAGTTTGAGAACAGTTGCCTGAACACAATGCATTTTGAATAACCAAGAAGTCTTATGTTGGTATTTATAACCCAGCAGGTAAGCTGCTGCTTAGTTTATCAGCTACATCCACTTGTTACTGGATCACTGACCTCTCACATTAGCCATTTGTGTGACTAATTGATCAGACATTTCAACTGAATTTGATGTGGAGATTATGATTGCAAGTGGAGTGATCTGGGAATGAGGAAGCCATAGTACAATTTAGGATGCAGCATTTATTCTTAGAAAGGCTATTATGTATTTCAAGGAGGAAGACGAGACTGGAAAGGGAGAAAAGGAGACATTTAACTTAGACCTTGGGCACCATGATGATGAATATTGTCCTGGCTATTAAAGACAACTGTCTGAAATGGGCTATCTTGATTATCACTACAAAAGTTTTTTTTTCTCATCTTGATAATAGCTCATCTTAATTAATTAGCCTCTTAGAGTTGGTATAACAACTTCCACCTTTTCATGTTCTCTGTATGTGAATATATACCTTCTTACTGTATGTTCCATTCTATTCATCTGATGAAGTGGGCTGTAGCCCACCTAAGCTTATGCTCAAATAAATGTGTTAGTCTCTAAAGTGCCACAAGTACTCCTGTTCTTTTTGCGGATACAGACTAACACGGCTGCTACTCTGAAACCTTTGAAACACTGCGACTTTTTATCCTTTCAAACTATCCCCAGTCCTAACCTCTAACTGTTGTTTTTACAATCAAATTCCTAGGAATATGGATACTAGGTGTCACCACTGATCTTACTGTAAGGGCAGACATATACAGCACATGAAAACAAAAGATACTTTCTGAAGATGGTCAAAATGTGATTGGGAGTATAGGAAACATAGCACTCTCTCTTCACAGCTCTGTTTAAAGTTAGCAACTACCAGTCACTAAGCACTGTTTAGGCTGCAGATGACAACACCAGACTCCCAACCAGCCTACAATAACCAAATCTCTTCCTCCATCTGAATTCAGAAGTAGTATCAGAGTTATTCTAATTGATCCTAACACCAGTAAAGTCAGTGGAAGTTTTGTCATTGACTTCAGTGGGAGCACCATCACAGGCATAATGTGGGCAGTTGTGAATACCAGAAAATACAGATGTTCCATGTTTGAGGTGACAGGTTCAAACAAGTGAAATAAAACATTAATAAAATGTGATTGTTAGTTAGCTTTTGACTAATATATTTTAAATGTAGCCACAGTAGGGTGACCAGACGTCCCATTTTAAAAGGGACAGTCCTGTATTGAATCCCTCCTGCAGGTTTCCTGACTTCTTAAAAACAGGCAAATTGTCCCGTATTTTCTGGTCCCCCTCCCATCAGTACTGGTGGGTCCTGCTGCTGGCCAAATCCCTGCTTGCCAGCTGCCCGCCCACCAGCAGTGAGCGGAGGGTATACAGTGGCTGATGATGGGGGTGAGTGTACAAGGCTGGTGGTGGGGCAAAGATGGACCAGCAGGGGGAGTGGCCACCCCTGCATGTTTCATCACACAGCCCCCACTGTGTGCCAGCTCTCAGCCAGCCGGGCTCCGACCCCCATCCTGTTTCCTGCCAGCACTGAATGCAGGTGAGTGCAGTAGGCGCCAGGCAGCAGTGTTACATGTCATCTCTGCTTCCCACCCTTCAGCCCTTTATATGCTCCCCCTCTCACTGTCCTCTCCGTGCTTTGCCCCTTCACCCCTCTAGCCCTGCTACTCCTCCATATCCCCTTTAGTGACCAGGTGACCATGGCAGCTCCAATCAGCAGCACTGACTGGGCCGTTAAAAGTCCAGTTTGTGGTGCTGCAGCACTAAGACAGGCTAGTCCCTACCTGTCCTGGCACTGTACTACGCCCCGAAAGCAGCCAGCAGCAGGTCGGGTCCTAGACCCTGGGGACCACGGAGCTCCTTCACTGCCCCCACCCTGAGCAGTGGCTCTGTACTCTCATTGACTGAGAACCAGACAATGGGAGCTGGCTGGGAGGTGGTGCCTGCAGGCAAGAGCCTCCTGGCCCCCCCACCTAGGACTCAGACCTGCTTGTTGCTTCCAGGCCACGCACAGCACGATGCCAGGACAGGCAAGCAGCCTGCCTTAGCCCCACTGCGCCACTGACTGGGAGCCGACCGAGATAAGCCTGTGCCCCGAGCCCCAGCCCTGAGCTCCCCCCAAAGCCAGAGCACCCTCCTGCACCCCAAACCCTTCATCCCTGGCCCCACCCTAGAGCCTGCAACCCCAGTCCAGAGCCCTGACCCCCTCCTGCACCCCAACCCCATAACCCAGCCCAGACCCCCCCTCCCGCACTCCAAATCCCTCAACTCTACTCCTCAAGTCTGGAGCCCCCTCCTGCACCCCAAACCCTTCATCCCCAGCCCCACCCTAGAGCCTGCAACCCCAGTCCAGAGCCCTGACCCCCTCCTGCACCCCAACCCCATACCCCAGCCCAGACCCCCCTCCCGCACTCCAAATCCCTCAACTCTACTCCTCAAGTCTGGAGCCCCCTCCTGCACCCCAAACCCCTCATCCCCAGACCCCATACCATCAGATGGAGCCCTCATCCCTCCCATACCCCAACTCCCTGCCCCAGCCCAGAGCCCCCTCCCGCACCCTGAACCCTTCATTTCTGGTCCCGCCCCAGAGCCTGCACCCGCAGTTAGAGCCCTCACCCCCTTCCGCATCCCAACCATCTCTCCCAGCCCAGTGAAAGTGAGTGAGGTTCAGGGAGAGCGAGCCACTGAGGGAGGAGGAATGTAGTGAAAGGGGGTAGGGCCTCGGGAAAGGGACAGCGCTAAGGTGTTCAGTTTTGTGCAACTAGAAAGTTGCCAATCCTAATATCCCCCTGGCAAGGTGCAGCACTGTATGGAGAACCAGCCCCTGGCCTGGAATGTTGAGCTCACCAACAGCCTCGCCAGCAGGCTCCTTCCTTCTCCCAGGTGCCCCAGGAAAGTCCAAGAACCTCTGGCCTGGGGCGCTGGCCAGGAGGAGCCGAGCCCTGCATGTGCCAAAGGCCCGCACAGCACTAGCATGGGGAAACCTCTCCGCCTCTCAGTTAAGCTCTGGAGTTGGGGACTGGGGAGTGATTTCCAGCCTGTTCACACTCCGAACCTGCAGGGTCCACAGAAGACCCCCAGGCAGGGGCATAGTGCCTCCTCACCCCTCCCTCATGCCGTGGGTCCTGCCCCCAGGGAGCACAGGGCTGTTCTGTCCCCTAGGCACCCTCCTCTGCTGAGCCACCACCTCTCTGGCCAGGTAAAGTGAAGCCCCTGTAGTCAGGTTCCCTGGGCCCTGGTGCACAATACATCCTTAGGGCTTAACCCCTTCCTGCCCATCAGGGGCGGCTACAGGCCCCAGCACGCCAAGCATGTGCTTGGGGCGGCAAGCCATGGGTGGCGCTCTGCCGGCACCGCGAGGGCGGCAGGCAGGCTGCCTTCGGCGGCTTGCCTGCGGAGGGTCCGCTGATCCCGTGGCTTCAGCGGACCTCTCGCAGGCGTGCCTGAGGAGGGTCCGCTGGTCCCGCGGCTTCCAGCGGACCCTCTGCAGGCAAGCTGCCGAAGGCAGCCTGCCTGCCGTGCTTGGGGTGGCAAAATGCCTAGAGCCGCCCCTGCTGCCCATGCTGTAGCCAGAGGCGTGTGGTTTATGTTGGTGGCCAGCCGTAGCCTGAAGGTGTTCACTGCCTTTTGACACTGTGCCGGCAGGAAGGAACAAGCTGCTTTCAGCCAGGCCAGGTCATCCCTCTCTCCTTCCTGTCTCCCCGCCCACAGCTGGAAGCAGCTCCCATCCCTTCCCACCCACACAGTGCAGAAAGGCTGTGCTGTTGGCCACATTCTGGTGTGAACCCTGGCAGGAATCTGCGGAGGGGGGATGTGACCCTGCGTGCCCCCCGTGTTGCCTCGGGAAGATGCGGTGCCAGATACCAGGAGAGGTGGGTCGATCCCAGGGGGCTGAGCTAGGCATAGAGGACGGAAATAGGGTGACCAGATAGAAAGTGTGAGAAATCGGGATGGGGGTAGGGGGTAATAGGCACCTATATAAGAAAAAGCGCCAATATTGGGACTGTCCCTATAAAATCAAGACATCTGGTCACCCTAAGTGGAGAGCAGTGGACAGGGAGGGTCGGATAGGTCAGTCTCTCACTGTCATAAACAGATAGCTAAGGGTTAGTGTTCTTTTACCTGTAAAGGGTTAACACAGGGAACCAAACACCTGACCAGAGGACCAATCAGGAAACAAGACTTTTTCAAATCTGGGTGGAGGGAAGTTTTGGGTGTGAGTTCTTTGTCTTGGGTCTGACCCTCTCGGCTCTGAGAGTGATTTTTCTATCTCCTGCCTTTCTAATCTTCTGTTTCCAAGTTGTAAGTACAAGGATAGTAAGACAATAGGTTTATATTGTTTTCTTTTGTATTCACGTGTATAGTTGCTGGAATGTGTTAAATTGTATTCTTTTTGGATAAGGCTGTTTATTCATTTTTTTCCTTTAAGCAATTGACCCTGTATATTGTCATCTTATTACAGAGACTATTTTTAATGTCTTTTTCTTTCTTTTTTTATATAAAGCTTTCTTTTTAAGACCTGTTGGAGTTTTTCTTTAGTGGGGACTCAAGGGAATTGAGTCTGCAGCTCACCAGGGAATTGGTGGAAGGAAAAAGTCAAGGGGAAAATCTCTTTGTGTTAGATTTACTAAGCCTGATTTTGCATACCCTCTGGGTGAGGGGGAGAGATTAGATCTCTTGGTACTTGTGTTTCCAGGACTGGAAGCAGGGAATCTCCTAGGGTCGTCCAGGGAGGGGAGCCTGGGAGGAAGTAACAAGGAAACAAGGGGTGGGGGTTATTTCCCTTTGTTGTGAGACTCAAGGAATCTGAATCTTGGGGTCCCCTAGGGAAAGTTTTGGGGAGACCACAGTGAGCTAGGCACTGTATAATTCTTAGCTGGTGGCAGTGATACCAGGTCCAAGCTGGTACCTAAGCTTGGAGGTTTTCATGCTAACACCCATATTTTGGACGCTAAGGTCCAGATCTGGGAAAAAATGTTATGACATGGTGTGCAGTGGTGTGGATAGATAGAATCCAGAAGCCAGTAGGAATATTACATTTTTCTTTTCTCTGCTAGGGGCTTTTAAGCAGAGAGGGTTTGGTTTTAAAAGGAACCAGAGATAATTTTTTTTTCTGTTCTCTCCTGGCAGTAGCTTGCATATTAAGCAAGGAACCATTAAGGAACTATTAAGGGTCTTTTGTGAGACAATAGCACTCTGATTGAGAGTCAAGTACCCAGCACAATACACATGCTAATAAAGTGTTTTTTCTGGTTTACTTTACATTTAAAAGATTAGCTAGAGGAAGAAAGGGAAAAAGGCACTGTTGCTAGGCAGACCCCAGGAGGCAACAGAACCTGCAGTTCAGACAATAAACACAAGAGGGCACCCCAACACAAGAAAACAGAAACCATGACTTCCAAGGAAAAAAGGGGGGCAGAAGAACAAATCAAAGAAGCAGAACACAGGCGACAACTGGAAAAAAGAGAAAAAGAGGTGGAGCTGAAAGAAAAGGACAAAAACATCAAACTGGCAGCCTACAAAAGAGAACAAGCAGCCAAAGAGGCAGCCCACAAAAGAAAACTAGAAGAAAAAGAGATGGCCCACAGAAGGAAACAAGAAGAAGAAGAGGCAGCCTACAAAAGACAGGTAGAACTCCAGAGGGAGACCCACCGACAGGCCATGGAATTAGAAAAGGCTAAGCAACAAAACACAGCCAATCCTAACAATCCTGTGCCAATGATTGTTCCACGGCACAGGAAATTTCCCACCTACAAGGCAGGTGATGACACTGAGGCCTTCTTAGAAAATTTTGAAAGAGCCTGTCTTGGGTAGAGCATCTCTGAAGATCAGTACATGGTAGAATTGAGGCCACAGCTCAGCGGACCTTTAGCAGAGGTGGCAGCTGAAATGCCTAAGGAGAAAATGAATGCCTATGAACTTTTTCAAACCAAGGCCAGATACAGAATGGGGATAACCCCGGATCATGCCCATCGGCATTTCAGAACCCAAAAGAGGAAACCAGATGTGTCATTTCCCAAACACGCCTACTACGTTGGGAAAAATTATGAGGCCTGGATATCAGGAAACAATCTTAAATCCATAGAAGAACTGCACCTCCTCATACAAATGGAGCAGTCCTTGGATGGTGTTCCTGAGGACATAACACATTACATACAAGATGGAAAACCCAAAAATCTCACCGAGGCGGGGGAGATTGGAGCCAGATGGATGGAAGTGGCAGAAAGCAAGAAAGCTACGGTCAAGGGGAACGAATACCCCAGAGGGCACACCGACAATAAACCCTACAACCGAGGGCAGCCAAAGACCCCACCTACAACCCAAGGAAAGCCATAGACACCCTATTCTTCCACCTCACCAGTCTCCAGTAACTCACCTCGACCCAGTGACCAGTCAGCTGGAAGATGCTTTAAGTGTAATGAACTGGGACATATCAAGGCCAACTGCCCAAAGACCGCCAACCGAGTGCAGTTCATTACACCACCATCACACTAAAGATCCCCAGGCCCAGATGCCTCTCAAATACCCTTAGAGCGAATGGAAAATTTGAGAGTGGGCGGAAAGAAGGTTACTTCGTGGAGAGACACGGGGGCACAAGTGTCAGCTATCCACCAATCCTTCGTCGACCCCAAATTCATCAACCCAAAGGCCCAAGTGACAATTTACCCCTTCATGTCACAAGCTGTAGACTTGCCTACAGCTGAACTGCCTGTCCAGTACAAAGGCTGGTCAGGAATGTGGACTTTTGCAGCCTATGACAATTATTCCATCTCCATGCTACTGGGGGAAGACTTGGCCAACCAGGTGAAGCGGGCCAAGAGAGTGGGAATGGTTACACGTAGCCAAACCCGGCAAGCTTCCAGACCCATTCCTGTTCCTGAGCCGTCCACAGACGCCCCGTCTGTGTTACCTGAGACCCAGACAGAGGTAGTGGACCCAGATTCCATGCCAACCACTGAAACAGCCACAGCACCTCCAGTCCCAGGCCCGGAACTGGAACAGCAACCAGCACCAGGAATTGCAACCACATCTTCAAACTCAACGCCAGAGGGCGCTAGCGAGCCAGAACTGGCAGAAGAAACAGACAGCCATACCCAAAAGGCTCAGCCAGAGCCTGAAATACCCTCAGGTGCACCAGCGGAGAGCGGTTCACCAGCAACGGAAACAACCCCATCACCTACATCGCTTCCAGAGGGACCAAGCCCAAGTCCCCAGTCTGAGGAAGAACTGGTGACCGCAGCCTCAAGGGAACAGTTCCAGACTGAGCAGGAAGCAGATGACAGCCTTCAGAAAGCTTGGGCGGCGGCACGGAGCACCCCACCGCCTCTCAGCTCTTCTCACCAATCCCGGTTTGTTATAGACCAAGGACTTTTATACAAGGAGATTCTTTCTGGTGGACACTGGGAAGAATGGCAGCCGCAAAAACAGTTGGTGGTTCCAACTAAGTACCGGGGGAAGCTCTTAAGCTTAGCCCATGATCATCCCAGTGGCCATGCTGGGGTGAACAGAACCAAAGACAGATTGGGGAAGTCCTTCCACTGGGAGGGGATGGGCAAGGACGTTGCCAAGTATGTCCGGTCTTGTGAGGTATGCCAAAGAGTGGGAAAACCCCAAGACCAGGTCAAGGCCCCTCCCCAGCCACTCCCCATAATTGAGGTCCCATTTCAGCAAGTAGCTGTGGATATTCTGGGTCCTTTCCCAAAAAGACACCCAGAGGAAAGCAGTACGTACTGACTTTCGTGGATTTTGCTACTTGATGGCTGAAAGCAGTAGATCTACGCAACACTAGGGCTAATGCTGTGTGTCAGGCTCTAACAGACATTTTTGCCAGGGTAGGTTGGCCCTCCGACATCCTTACAGATTCAGGATCTAATTTCCTGGCAGGGACCATGCAAAAACTGTGGGAAACTCATGGGGTGAACCACTTGGTTGCCACCCTGTACCACCATCAAACCAATGGCCTGGTGGAAAGGTTTAATGGAACTTTGGGGGCCATGATACGTAAATTCATCAATGAACACTCCAATAATTGGGACCTAGTGTTGCAGCAGTTGCTGTTTGCCTACAGGGCTGTACCACATCCCAGTTTAGGGTTTTCACCATTTGAACTTGTGTATGGCCACGAGGTTAAGGGGCCATTACAGTTGGTGAAGCAGCAATGGGAGGGGTTTACGCCTTCACACACACACACACACACACACACACACACACACACACACGAGAGAGAGAGAGAGAGAGAGAGAGGTGTACAGGAGTGAGTGAGTGTGTCACCTCTCCCCCTGTGTATGGGGGGGGGTAGGAGTGTGTGTGTCACCCCTCCTCATGTGAACTTTAAAGATAAGCAGGTAAATAAAAAGAATCCAGCTACACAGTATTTCTTTTTAAACAGGGCTTAATCATCTTGATGTTAATTTGAATGTTTGTACTGCGTAGTTCTGATTGATTGCCTGGTAATTTTACCAGGTGTTCCGTATTCAGCATATGGAAATATGGTCACCCTAAAACACAGTGACGCAGATACTAACAAAACTGGTCAGCGAAGTGAACCTATACCAGCTAGTAGGTGCAACCTGAATCCATTTTTAACAAGGATTTTAGCTGGATTTTTGTCCATATTTAACAATCACATTGCTTAATCCCTGGGCCATTCCTCTCATTTCGCCAGCAAATTATGCAGCAGAACATTTTCCCTATATGTCTAATGGAAATACATAATCCTTATCCACTGTACAACTAATAAGACCCATTAACTAACTTCATATTATGTATAGTACCACTGTGTTCACTATCCTCTTGTAGGGCATTTTGTTTTGGCCATGCTCAATGAGAGCTATGTCCGTGCCAAGTTTCAAACTTCCATTGTATTTGTATCTCAGTTCAAAAAAGTGTCATTAAAATTATTTTCAAATGTAAAAAGATTTTTCCCCCCATTCTCTTATAACACAAACATCTGTTGGGAATTAATTCAAACATTTAAAAAAAAAAACACCGTTGGCCAAAGTGAAGCGTGGTAAATTTAATCTCAAAATGGTAAATTACAAGTATTGCAAAACACAAGCTTATAATAGAAACTGTTTTACAACCTTAATTTTAGTGAAGCCTCTTGGGGATAAAATAGTAAGCAGGAAAGCTCCTGTTTTTCCTCACAAGATTTCAAGAAACAGAGTAATTCAACAATTTAGCTATTCATTTCAAGGAAATTCTGAGTTAATTGAATTGAAAATCTTCTGGTTTAGTTGATAGAGATGGCACCATCTAGTGGACATACATCAGATTTCAGGAATTAGTATTAAATTGTTTAAATCCAGACAATATTATAATTTGACTTTTTTTATTTCCACAGAAGTATGATCATAAATTATTATTAATAATTAGTTATTATTTTGTATAACTTTTTAAAGTAAAATAAATGTCTTTAAATCAATGGAACAATGCACAGGAATAAAGTTAAGCATGTGCAATATTTACACAGCCAAATGGAAGTAGCCCTTGGAAAATACCCTTCGAAGAAGTGACAGTTCTCTTCTTGACTTAGATAGTGGAACAATTCTATCTCACCCTCCCCTTTATGGCCCCAGTATGGGGCATGCAGGGGTAGACAGGGTATGTTGCTGGAGTGCAATACTTTCCAGCTATTTTTAGCTCTTTGGGGCCCATAGCAGACCATGTACAGTCTCAGAATAAATTAGAGCAATTCTGAGTCTTATTGCTACTTTTGCCTCACATTATTTACATTGACCCTTGTGTTTCCCCATCTATATCATGTGGTGTGGAGGGGAGAAAAATCTATTGTGAAGGCCATTGCTGACCCATGGAAAAGGGAATAAAGCTGTACTCATCATACCCATTTTTTGCTTCAGCCATGAGCTAATTGGTAAAAAGTGGGCAGATCAAGGGGAGGAGATGCACTGGGCACCGTTCCGCAAAACTGGGCCTAGCCATCATGAAAGGTGCCTGAAGCAGTATTAACTCCTGCTCCACCTTTTAGACTTATCTCCACGGAATCACAGGGCAAGTCTACACTACACAGTCGTAATCAGTAACTTTACGTAACTGAATGACTAATTATTGTTTCTGCCAGCTCTGTTTTTTCTCTCCAGACTACTGTAATTATGCCAAATATACACGTCTGAAATGGATTTCCAGGCTTATATTTACAGTAGCATTTGAACTTTAATCGCAGAGTTAAACACAAAGCCTGTTCACCTCTTAAATTTCATTTAAGCTTTGTTGAGGGTCTTTTGCAATGTTGTGAAGGCCAAGACTACAACAGGTTAAAAAAAATGGACCAAATAAATACATGCAGGATAAGTCCATCAACGGCTATTAGCCAGGATGGGCAGGGATGGTGTCCATAGCCTCTGTTTGCCAGAGACTGGGAATGGGCGATAAGGAATGGATCACTTGATGATTACCTGTTCTGTTCATTCCCTCTGGAGCACCTGGCATTGGCCACTGTCGGAAGATAGGATACTGGGTTAGATGGACCTTTGGTCTGACCCAGTATGGCCATTCTTATGTAATTAAGTTAATCTAAGTTACGTCGATGTATAGCCACTGCAGTAACTGAATAGGTTTTACATGTCTACGTTACACTCCTTGTGTTGGTGGTGTGTGTCCTCACAGGGAGCATTTGCACCAATTTAACTGCCAGTGTGGGACATTTTGGGATGGTTTCTGAAAGGCAGCAACAGTCAATGTAAGCAACAGAGTGTCTACACTGACACTGCGTCGACCTAACTACATTAACTTAAGTGCTATTCTTCTCACTGAGGTGGATTATTAAGCTGGTGTAGTGGGTGAGTTACATCAGTGAGAGCTATATTTGAGTGTAGATGCTTACAGAGTTAGGCCAATGTAAGCTGCCTTCCAACAACGTAACTCTGTAGTGTACACCAGGCCACAGAGTACACAGTGGGGCAGTGAGTCAATGGCAGAACAAGTTTTAACCCTACTGTGTTGCCCTGGCTGTGGACAGGAGTGGTGCCAGGGTTTTTGGCACCGTAGGCAGGGGGTCCTTCCGCGCTCCCGGTCGTTGGCGGCAATTCTGCGGTGGGGGGATCCTTACGCGGCTCCGGGTCTTCGGGGCACTTTGGCGGCAGGTCCCGGAGTGAGTGAAGGACCCGCTGCAGAATTGCTGCCAAAGACCCAGAGCGCGGAAGGACCCCCTGCCGCCAAATTGCCGCCGAGGATGGCAAAATGCCGACCCCCCAAATCCTAGCACCCTAGGTGACCACCTAGGTCGCCTAAATGGAAGCGCCGGCCCTGGATGTGGAGGGAGTTACGTAGCGGAGCTCAGAGGGGAGTCTGCACAACTGGATACATTCCATAGTGTTTGACACCAGGATCTCTAGCTTTCCACTCCCTTTTTTGGTCTGGCTCCCTGCCTATTCTGCACTGTTACTATTTCTGCAGACTGTAGGGAGAATGCCTGGACTCTGCAGCTCCAGTGGAGTTTTTCCATTAATGTATTCCCCTGCATGAGCTTTTGCACAGGAGCAGAGCATATGGGCACTTATATTTTAATACATCCAAATGATAGATCTCTGTAATTAAGAACCACATGGTACTGAACCTAACCTTGTTTTAAAACCTCTAGTCTAGGTAGCTTAATGAAAGTCAACAGTGATTTTTGGCATACAAAAAAAGCATTAAGGCAGCGCGCACACACACACATACACACACACACACAAGCAGCTGAAACTCTTCAGGAAAAGCCAGAGGGGCCTGATGCCAGTCATCACTGATGTGAGGAATGAGATATGTCAAAGACATGAGAGTCATATGGGAAATGAAGTGAAGCAAAGTGGAGGAGCAGAGGCCCACCCACCTGCAAAGAGCAAAGATTAGATGTACAGCTTGTTTGAGCTTTGTCCCTTGCTGCCTGATTTGGCTGCAAAACCACCTGCCCCTGCAAATAAAATGGTGCTTATGCTAGCCTGCTCTATTCCCTTACCCAATCATTTTTCTCTCCAAAGAATAGATTTCTCAATGGAAAAAGAAGCATTTTACTTTTTACTTATTCATATCCGCTCTTCACAAATGCCAGGGCTGCCAATATCAGCACCTGAATCTACATCTGATGATAGATTTGTGGTGTGTTCTATTGGTTAGAATAAATCTCTAAGAACTCAGAGAATCCTGAGTTCCAATCCACACAGAATTAGTCTGTGAACTGGGGAAAATCACTTGACCTATTTTTTATTTATTGCTTTTCTAAGAGCAAATTAGTACTTGGGGAGTCTCACCACTCCCATGTCAATGTGCCGTGCCTTGGAGAGTCTAAAACTATAAATGAAAAGCAAATTCAGTATTCAGGCCCATTCCATCCTTTGAACCTACAACCTACACAAAAGGTGAAAGTTTATGAGTCTTCCAGTCATCACATCATTTTGTTTCATTTGAACACATCCCTAAATTATTTCAAATGATAGCAAATTTTACAAAAGGTATGCTAAAGCAAATGAATTCCAAATAAAAATAAAATCCATAATATGGTTTTGTATATAATGTAAGAGAAATACCATTTCAACTTGAGTTTGTTTAATGTTAAAAAGATGGCGAGCATTTGAGAAGGTTGTGATCAGTCTTATTAGATGAAGCATTCAGTAATTAACGCCCAAAAGTTATTAAACTAGTAAGATATCAAATTCTCATGATTTCTGAAAATCTCAGACATTTTGTGGATTTGTCTCTGATTTTTTCCCTTAAATCAAAAATAGTTTATAACATTAAAATTCCCTGTGAAATGGTTGAATATTTTATCTGTGAAATTCAGGAGACGGGGGAAGAGAATTAGGAGAAGGAAATGAGGGAGGGGGAAACACCACAAGAATTAAAAACAGGGGGCTCATCTAAACACAAACGGCATGTTTTTAAGGTGATTTAATTAAGCCAGTGCAAAATCTTCTGTAGAAATTGTTACAATAGAACCTCAGAGTTAAGGACACCACAGTTACAAACTGACCAATCAGCCACACAACTCATTTGGAATGAGAAGCACAATATCAGGCAACAGCAGAGAGAGAGACACACACAATAAATAAATAAATAAATACAATACAATACAATACACTACTGTGGTAAATGTAAGCTACTAAAAAAATAAAGGGAAAGCAGCATTTTTCTTCTGCATAGTAAGTTTCAAAACTGTATTTAGTCAGCATTTAGTTGTAAATGTTTGAAAGAATCACCATAATGTTTTGTTCAGAATTACGAATAACCTCCATTGCTGACGTATTTGTAACTCTGAGGGTCTATTATAGTTCCATTTAAGAACAGCTTATATTGATTTAATTTATGTTGATTCTGATGCAACTTGCTCACGTAGAGCAGCCCAGAAAATAAAACCAGAAAAACACATAGAAAAGTGAGAAGCAAAAAAAGAGAATAGTCTGAAAAAGACAGGAGATAGGGAGTAAGAGAGAGAGAGGGAAAAAAATTATGTCATGTCACAAGGGGATATAGGAGTCTCCAGGCACAGATGCATTACATGGAATGGGCTTCAACCAAAAGAAGGTTATCTACTCATTTCCAAATGGTACAGAACCCATTCATGTGTATGAGTAGTAAATTGTTCCTCCCAATGTCCCAAAGTGGTTATTTCATTGGTCATTGTGTTGCCCAGTTATAAAGTATGATTAGCTTAATAAGTCCTTTCTTGTGGTCCATACAATGAAACGTTTTGAAAACCAAGAAATGAAGGATCAGAATTTTGGGAGGAAAGATATCTTTTTCTTTTGAAGTAATCAGTTAAAAGTTGGTGAACCATTTTGTTTAGATAATTCTGGAGTACTTTATCATCCTCTCTAGTCTTGACTGACTACACAAATTTGTGCTCCCGCAAATGTTGACACCTCATGATTTGCTCCCTCATCCAAATCATTAATAATGTTAATATGTTGACCACCATCAATGCTAGTATAGATCTCTGGATCACCTTACTTTTAACCCTTTTCCATGCTGAGTAATGGGCATTTATTCTTACTTTTTATTTCCTATCTCTTAACCTGTTTTAAGTGTCTAAGTGACCTATGTTCAAAATTGATTTAGTCACTTAGGCTACGTCTACACTATCCGCCAGATTGGCAGGTAGCGATCGATCTATCAGGGATCAATTTATTGCGTGTAGTGTAGATGCGATAAATCAATCCCTGATCGCTCTCCCGTTGACTGCTGAACTCCAACAGTGCGAGAGGTGGAAGCAAAGTCAACGGGGGAGCCACAGCTGTCGATCCCGCGCCATGAGGACGCGAAGTAAGTAATTTTAATTCAATCAAAGATATGTCGCCTTCAGCTATGCTATTCTCGTAGCTGAAGTTGCTTATCGATTCCCGTTCCCCCAATGTAGACCAGGCCTTCGGCTCAGATTCTCAAAGGTATTTAGGTGCCTAACTCCAATAATCAAAGGAAATTAGGTACCTAGGCACTTTTAAAAATCTCACTAGCTGCCTAAATACCTTTAAAAATCTGGCCCTTAGGCACTTCTGAAAAATGTATCCATAGTACCTGAAATTTGGCTAGAAATTACTCTAATATTGGTAACTCTAAATTCTAAAGGTAGCTGCTTTTAGTTAAAACTTAAAGAAATTAATTCTACTATAGTATTTCATTCTTCATTTCCTTTAGCATCCACTGAGG
Source organism: Gopherus evgoodei (assembly GCF_007399415.2). Classification (NCBI taxonomy): domain Eukaryota; kingdom Metazoa; phylum Chordata; order Testudines; family Testudinidae; genus Gopherus; species Gopherus evgoodei. The sequence goes on from NC_044327.1 coordinate 36,579,909, forward strand.
AATACTATCAGGTCATGATAATTTAAATACATTACCTTTTTTCTGGTACAAATTATCTCACTCATAATTCATTACTTTCATTTCCTATAAAGCACAATCCCAGCTTAGGTATTTTACCATAAGCCCCTGCAGTGATAGGGAAATCCTTGCAAGTTTTAAGTCTACATAAACTATTTCAAGGCATACAAATTGCTACTAAATTTAATAGACAAGGTGGATGAGGTAATATCTTTTATTGAAGCAGCTTCTATTGGTGAGGGACACAAGCTTTTGAGTTAACACAGAGCTCTTCTTCAGCTCTGTGTAAACTCAAAAGCTTGTCTCTTTCACGAACAGAAATTGGTCTGATAAAAGATATTACAGTACCTCACCCACCTTGTCTATCTGATATCCTGGAACTAACAATTACAACATTACAAACTAAATTAAATAGTGCACTTTAAAAGGAATACAGTATTTCAGTTTGAACACAATCCAATATGTACAGTCTGCCTCCTGAGAAGACTGTCTTTATATTTTATGTTTGCAGGTTTTAGTGAGACCAGAAGATGGCAGCAAGTGTCGACCAGAACTTTATCAAGCTACTTCACCCCTTCAGAGCAAATTAATATCCTTTGTAATACAAGCATTTGCTTTGAATGTTGTGCATAACAAAAAAGAGCTGATTTACATTTGCATCAGTTCCATTATTCTTACACAGGGAAGTAAGAAGGCTAATCCATTTCAAACAGATTTATCCATTTGAAAAGACTGACATTGTGAGAGGTTGTCAGTGTGCATATGCCAAACAAATAATGTAATGAGCTGGCCCATATATTCCCAGATACTAAAGCCATATGTATTTTTATAATTGATGTTAAACAAGGGCTGCTTGTTTAATTTCATCTCTGAAGTTTTCCTTAGTGCAAGTTTGTAAAGATGTCTATTTCTAAATAGAAACACCAAGATTTGAAAACAAAGACAATAAGCTTTTCTTATACCTACATATATATTAATTTCAAGCTAGCTTCCACATTCCTTATTGATGCAAAACTGTCCTTGATTTTAGTGAGAGTATTAAGAACTGAGTAGAGACTATAGTATTTGCCCATTCATGGGTAACTGTAACATTACACTTACCTAAAGTCTGTCAGCAACTGAATGTTTGTAAAAAAATTAGTTTAAAATCCTCTGGATTACATTCCACCCCCAGCTCTACCTAGGCAATCCCACAGATTGAACTGTGCTCTCTGATTTACATAAGTGAGGATAGACCAGAGAAGAGCTGAAAGAATCATAACAAAACTCATATACATGTCATAAAATGCCAGTCTTATTACATCACCATCTTTTGAAGAGAAGCAATTTAGATATTTTATGAGGACTTTGTTATGTTAATAGAAACTATAATATCACTGAAAAGTCATAAGACAATTGCCTCTATTAGATACAATAACATTTAGACTTTGTGATATTAGAGCTTTACAAAAAAATCTATAAATAGCTATATGAGTAAGGACCTCATGATCTACCCAATAAACTGCAACTGCATCATAGTGAATATTTCGACACATTACTAACAATGCTATCACCTCAATCATTCAAGAATTTGTACCTGCTAAATCTTTCATGTTCTATTAACACAAGAAATATCATCCTTGTATTGGATTTTTATTGTTCAAGTGTACCTTGTGTTTTTTTTTACTAATTTTATTTAGTTTGAGCATGTCCGCTATAACAAATGGTGAAGTAATAAAGCTAGCTGATTAAACTTGTTTTTTTCCCTTCATTTCCACCAAGAATTCACCCACTTAACTTAGTTTTTAGTATCTTCTACAAGTGGATTCCACAATGTTCCTCTTAAATTTGCATTAAAATTAAATAATTTTCAATAATACAAATATCAGATGCCATAATTTTATCTATTATTGTTTGTTTCTGGAAGCACTCACAAGCTGTTCGGCTCTATGCAAATATAAAAGACAACTTGATCCCTACCCCCAAAAGAGCTTGCACAGTTTAAAAAGAAAGACAGGAAAGGGCTACAACATAAAAGTAAAGTGATCATGGTAGTGTTTTGCCCCCTAGGGGCCAAATTTTGGCTTCAGAGATCATTGAAAATAACATTTGAGGAGAGAGGGACACACATAGCTCTCCCTGTGATCTTTAAATAGGGACCAACAGACAGCCATGTCTTACCTCTGCCTCATTTTTATGTGCTTCAGGAGGGCAGTTCTTTTGTAAATAGCAGATCTTGTAATACTTTTCTCAAATTTTTGTCTGAGATCTGTTCACTTCCAGATTATAGATCAGGGATTCTCAAACTGGGGATCAGGTCCCCTCAGGGGTCATGAGGTTATTACATGGGGGCAGGGGTGAAACTTAAAGGACTTACCGGTACTCCAGAATCCTGCAGAGGGGGAGGGGCCTCAACTGGAAGAGGTGTGGTCTCTATCAGAAGAGGTGGGGCCTTTAAATCCCAGGGCTTTTAAATCAGAATTTAAAGGGCTCGAAGATTCAGCTGAAGCTAGGAGCCAGGCCCTTTAAATCACCCCCAGAGCTACCAGCTGCAGAGAAGGCTGGGAGCCCTGGGGTTTGGGCAGGGGTGAAAGTAATTTACATTTCTTACCTATATGGTCCAATCGCAAGCAACCCACCTCTCCTACATACTTCATGGATCCCTCCCACTGCATGACATAGATAGAGAAAATAAAGCCACTATACTACTACCAGTACTGTCTGTAATAAAACTTTACTATTGGAATAAGCCTGAAAAAGTGAAAACTCACTGTCATGTTTTTCTCCGTGTCTTCCCTCCTCCTCCAGCCAGGCTGCTGACACTAGGCTCTGTGCTTTCTCCCTGGCACTCAACAGCTGCAGGGGCTTCCCTCTAGCTTGCAGCAGGGAGACTGGCTGAGGGAGGGAGAAGCCTGCCTCCTGCATAAGAACAGTTTAAACTCAGCTGTTCCCTGCGTGGTTCAATAACATTTCAAAGAGGATCTGCAAGCAGTTTGGACATCACAACCATGATCCTCTACTGGGGAGGGAACGGGATAGACTTGAACTTGGAAATGGTTCCTGATTTTGATTGTGTTTTTTGTGTATAGGAGATCCCCTCATCCCGGGGCCAGAAAAGAACTGCCCCTGCCATGGTCACACACACACCCCCACCAACAACAACTGGGAGTGAAATTAACAAGGATGCCAGAAATGGCTCCTAACTCGGGGGATTGAACTTCGCAGGGAACAGCTGAGTTTAAACTATTCTTATGCAGGCAGCAGCAGCAGCAGCAGGCATTTCAGCCAGTCTCCCTACTGCAAGCTAGAGCCTAGAGGAGAACCCCTGCTGTGGAGTGGGGGGAGGAATGCAGAGCCTTTTCTGCAGCCTGGCTGGAGGAGGGGGAGGGAGGAGACGAGAAACCAATGTGACAGTGAGTTTTCCCCTTCCACCTGCTTTTATTAGCTTTGGATTTAAGCTGTGCAGCCAAATGCTTGTATTTGTTGTGTATATTAGTATTGGAGAGACCTCTCTTCCCGGGAGCAGAAAAGGACTGCCCCTGCCATGGTCAAACACACCCTCCCCCTTCCCCCCAGGTACTGTGAGTGAAATTAACAAGGATGCCAGAAACCACTCCTAACACTCGGGGGCTGAATCACTCAGGGAACAGCTGAGTTTAAATTATTCTTATGTAGGGGGCAGGCTTCTCCCTCCCTCCCTCAGGCAGTCTCCTTTTCTTACCAGTCCTCCATACCGGCCCGTACCGGCTTACTTTCACCTCTGCATGAGGGGGATCACAAGCTGTCAGCCTCCAACCCAAACCTTGCTTTGCATCCAGCATTTATAATGGTGTTAAATATATTTAAAAGTGTTTTTAATGTAGGAGGGGCAGCACTCAGAGGCTTCCTATGTGAAAGGGGACACCAGTGCAAAAGTTTGATAACTACTGTTATAGATTGTCCCATCTTTGCCTTTAGGAGATGGAGGAATGACCAGTATATTCCTTATTTCCATGGTATAAGAACCTCCAATTTATCATAGCTAGGCTGGGTTTCTCTATTACTCACTTATTGTCAATGTCTTTTAATCAATTGTTCATACAGATAGTGACAAGGTTTTGAGCCACACAAAGTTCTTAAGCAAGTCTGGGAAAGGACATACGGAGTGACAGATATTACCCAACAAGAAGATGGCTATGAGTCTAAATGTGCCTTCTGGTTTTCAACATTGAAGACAGCTCATGGTTTTGGACTGTAATTGAATTAGTTATCAACCCTCCTTTATGTACTACTTATACTCAGTTAAGATTCCAAACCATGGAAACTGCTGTCCTCAAAGATAGATAAGGGAGAGTCCCTTCACAACTTTGTTTTTATCCATGAAAACATTAGAGGATCTTCCTTATTAGATTCAGGAATGTAGAATTTTCCAGCTTCCAAGAACATGCTGGATTTTATCTGTTTTGTGTGTGTATATATATATCGAGGTAGCTAGGAATTGAAAGGCGTATACACACACACACATATATACACACACTCATATATATACACACACACACCCTGCTACCTTGATATAACGCCACCTGATATAACATGAATTTGGATATAACGCAGTAAAGCAGTGCTCCGGACAGGGGGATGCGGGAGACTGCGCACTTGTCATAACCTTAGTCCCAGATTTGGACCTTAGCGTCCAAAATATGGGGGTTAGCATGAAAACCTCCAAGCTTAGTTACCAGCTTGGACCTGGTACTTGCTGCCACCACCCAAAAAATTAGAGTGTTTTGGGGCACTCTGGTCCCCCTGAAAACCCTTCCCTGGGGACCCCAAGACCCAAATCCCTTGAGTCTCACAACAAAGGGAAATAATTATTTTTCCCTTCCCCCCTCCAGGTGCTCCTGGAGAGATACACAGACACAAGCTCTGTGAATCCAAACAGAGTGACTCCCCCTCTCCGTTCCCAGTCCTGGAAACAAAAAGGACTTTCCTATTCCCCAGAGGGAATGCAAAATCAGGCTAGCAAATCCAACGCACACAGATTTCCCCTGATTTCTTCCTCCCACCAATTCCCTGGTGAGTACAGACTCAATTTTCCTGAAATTTCCCAGTAAAGAAAACTTCAACAGGTCTTAAAAGAAAGAAAAATACATACAAATGGTCTCTCTGTATTAAGGTGACACAATACAGGGTTAATTGCTTAAAAGAATATTGAATAAACAGCCTTATTCAAAAAGAATACAAATCAAAGCACTCCAGCACTTATATTCATGCAAATACCAAAGAAAAGAAACCATATAACTTACTATCTGATCTCTTTGTCCTTACACTTAGAAACAGAAGATTAGAAAACAGAACTACTTCTCCAAAGCTCAGAGAAAGCAGGCAGACAGAAAACAAAGACCTAGACACAAACTTCCCTCCACCCAAAGTTGAAAAAATCCGGTTTTCTGATTGGTCCTCTGGTCAGGTGCTTCAGGTGAAAGAGACATTAACCCTTAGCTATCTGTTTATGACAGCACTCCAGAGGATCAAAGCAAGTTCAGTATAACATGGTTTCACCTATAACATGGTAAGATTTTTTGGCTCCCAAGGACATCTCAAAAGATAACATTTTAGTATTCTTTCAGTCTCTGGTAGTAATTAAATCAGTGGCAATTTCTGCCCTTTTTAGCATCATGACAAAGAAGGGAGTTCTTATGAAGTTTGGACAGATATATTCAATATATTATTTGCATTACATGGATGCTGCTGTTGTTTTAGATTGTATATGTTTTTTCTTTGTATTTGGCAAAAAACATATCATATGTGATTTAATAAAATTTAAATTGATTCACCTTCCTATGATTGCAGCAGTATAATCTGTACCAAATTAATGGGGGAGGGGATTGTCCTTCCAAGATCTAGACACAGATATAATCTCACCTCTACTGTGTAGAAAGCCATGTCAGCTGCCCCTCCAACAGTGATCTCCCTTTCCAAAAATCCTGTGCATAGTGTTTTGCGGATCTAGGTTCCAAGCTGGGGAAGGGTGGCTATATATTGAATGGGAAAGAGGGACACACATTGCTCTCCCTTTGATCTTTAAATAGGGACCCACAGACAGCCATGTATTAGGCCAGGTGTCAGAGCTGCAAAGGCACTGAACCTCCAGGGAGATGCCTTGGTCTACTGAAGATCCAGAAAGTTTAGAGGAAGGTCTCACAAACTATTTCACAGGGACCAACCCTTCCCTGTCCCCCCATTGGAACAATATGGGAGAATTTCCATGAAGGGAAACTTTGAGATTTCCTTCTTCTGAGCTCCCACTCACAGATTAGAGAGAAAGTTAATGTTCAAGAACATAATTAAACTATAAATTAAGGATTCCTTTACCATAATTAATATATGAAGATCATTTTTGGAGGGGCAATTTCCCCAAATCTTGCTATTGCTGTTGGATGTTATCCTTCATCTATATACAGTTAATACTAGTTACCAATATACTAAACATTCTAAATGTTTACTAGTGGTGTACATACATCTTGAGATTTTATAAGGAAGTGCATTTTATAAACAAACAAAATCTACAGAAAGGACACATGTTGGAGATGAAGCCTGAAATTACTCAGTCAGAATGTGTGAATTTAATATTATATATTCCAATTAGCAAAAAAAAAACAAAAAACAAAAAACCAAAGGAACTCCCACAATAATTAGTAATATTTGGACAGCCACGTTTGTTTAATTATATCTAGTAACAATTGTCCCCTCAAATATTCTTTGATCATTCCTTAGTCTGCCACTGCTGCTTAAGACCCCATCAGTTTTTCTTCTGCCCAGTGCACACTGGAATAGCTCACTATCAAACAGTGAATTAAAGGAATGGAAGAACCCGAAGCAGAGTTTTGGCACCCACTGCTGCAGCATGGCTGGGAGTCCACACCCTCCAAAGATCACTGCTGTGAGGATTCTGAAGGGGAGGTGTATCAGCAACTTTTTATTGCTTTATTCACAAAAAGGCAGGGAGGTGGGACAGATGGACATCACTTGGAGAACATACACTGTAGTGTGTGTGTGTATGTATGGGGGGGAAAGGACTAGCAAGTTTCTAGGCCTTTACCTGAAGACAGCACCAGCCAAAAGGAAAGATCAACTAGTTGGGTGGTGGTTTGCTGCGGGGGAGTCCTGAGTTTTGTTGGGTGGAAGGAAATATTGGTCAGGAATCAGATTACACTGGTCTACAATTTTTGAGAAGTCGTCTGCTTCAGAGATAAAATGTGATATTTATTATGTATTTTGATGTGCTGAATTCAAATATGACAATTAAAACAACTGATTGGCTACTGTTTCTAAGATATTTAAGTTTTTACATTTGATGTCTATGTATATTGTGCAGATAGTAGAGTTTTAATCATAAATTGTAAACCTAGTTCTTTTCATGTGTTTATGGTTGCTTTACATGATAATATTTCACCTGTCCTGTTTATGTAACACTTTAAAAATCAGCAAAAGGGTTATATAAATAAAATTTATTATGAAACAAAAGGAAAAAACTATGATGTACATAGTTTAGTCCTATTCAGTGTCTACTCGGCGTTTCTTGGCTTGTCTCTTGTATTCATTAAATAGAGCATCTCTTGTCACTGTCCAGCAATAGTCTGCAAGCACTGATGGGCTCCATTTGCCCTGATAGCCTGCCAGGAGATTCCACTGCTGTAGTCTGGAGCCCAACAGCTATGCCTTATTCTTGGGTAGTTCCAAATCCCTGACAAGGTCATTCAGTTCACCTTGTGTTATGAGGTGTGGTTCAGAGGAGGAGGATGGGAGAAAATGTGGGTCCTGTGACACTGATGGTTCAGGACCAGAAGTTTCGTCCTCTTCCTCTTCCTCGTCTGACTCAAGTGAGAATGATTCTGGTGCATCAGGAACCGGCAGTCCTTCTCCGTGGGGTACTGGGCGTATAGCTGATGGAATGTTTGGATAATACACAGTCCACTTTTTCTTCTTTGACACACCTTTCCCAACTGGAGGCAATATGCAGAAGTAACAATTGCTGGTATGATCTGTTGGCTCTCTCCAAATCATTGGCACTGCAAAAGGCATAGATTTCCTTTTCCTGTTCAACCACTGGCGAAGATTTGTTGCACAAGTGTTGCAGCATATGTGTGGGGCCCACCTCTTGTCCTGATCTCCAATTTTGCAGCCAAAATAAAGGTGATAAGCTTTCTTAACCATAGTGGTTATACTGCGCTTTTGTGATGCAAAAGTCACTTCACCACAAACATAGCAGAAGTTATCTGCACTGTTTACACAAGTACGAGGCATCTCTGCTCACTTTGGCTAAACAAAAATGTGTCCCTTTGCAAAATCAAACACTGACAAATAAGAGAGCACGACACTGTATGATTTCTAGAGCTGATATAGGGCAATTTGTTCAGCAGAGTGATGTAAGCTTTGTTATGATTGCATCATCCATGACTTCTAGGAATAACATGATGCAATTCATATCCTGTATGACGCAATACCAGCTTCAGATTGCATCATTCATCGTTTTGCCTCAAAAGCAAGTTCTGTCCAAACCCAGTCATAGATTTATTCATAGATCCAGTCAAAGATGTATTTTAGTCATTTCTGGTTTAAACTGAGATCCCTTCCCTTTATAACTCACTTATCCTCCGTCATTCCCAAGTCAAGGGTCGTATATACTGACCCAATAGCATATCTTGAAAACTAGAGCCAATCAACAATTTTAAGCATCATTTTCGTTCTCAGTGACCCAGAATTAGTAAAGTTGGACTACATTTATTTCAGACACATTTTGGCTGTAGAGCAGTGCAATTGGAGGATGCGCTGTGTAATAAAGCAAAACAGGTTTCTAATAATAAAAAAAAAAGTAGGTAGCAAAGCAGAAAGGAATATGCACACAATCATGATTTGGCACCCACAGTTACTAGAACTGCCAAGCATAGATACAAACATAGAATGAAGGTAAAAATTAAATCCACAGCAGAGCTAATGAAGACACTATAGAGATCTAGCAAATGATAATTATTTCATCCTACTTATTTGAAAGTCAGGCATCTATTAAACATCTTCCAATGCTGAGATCACAATACTGAAACTTAGTGGCATTGACACCCTAGAGTATGAAAAGTCAGCTAGATGTGATGGAGAAATAAAATGTTGTACAGAATGTTTTTTTAAAAAAAAGATATTCTCATTACAAATTATTTCGTTATTTAGCCATTTTACTAAATCATGATTATCAGAACTCTTTATTAAGTTATTAACTGAAGTCCCTGTGCTCTCCTCCTTCATGGAGAAGAACAAAATAATCCAAAAGCCTTGTAGTTTTACAAGTATGAACATTGTCCTGCATGCTTAAACACCTCCACCGAAAGGTGAATTAATGGAGTAGTTATGCACTATCATTCAGATCATATCCTTATTCAAGAAGGTCACATATACAATGAAGCCACAGTTTAATCAATAGACCTGGAGGAAAGAACCCAATGTGAGTTTGCTGAAATAATGAGAACTTGAGAGCAGAGAAACAGTAGAAACAGATGTAGGAGGAAACTTGAGAGAGAGACATATTGCCAGGTATGGTCACTGGTTGAGGAAACTATACTATTATAAATACTCCTTGCCTCCTTGAATCTGAGGTAAAGACAAAGTGCTTCTGACCTCAGGACTACAGATATTTTGTTGCACTGGAATTTGTTAATGTGTGTTTAAAATAAAAAGTAGGAAGAATGAACTTTCCAGTTGTGGCACTGGAATGTCTGGGGTTTCCACATCAATGTGGCATGTAGAGAAACAGCAGAACCTGTAAAACTGGTCACACACAGAATACATATAGTATAGCATTGTTTCTTAAAACCTGTTTCTGTGTTGCATCACTTCTTGCTAATGAGACTGTCTTCTGTAACAGGAAAGACTAGAAGTTGAATTGGGCTTTAAAGATGTCAGCGCTATTTTTAGAGTCTTCCAAAGTACAGCTCTTTTAATATATATATTTAAATAGCACTATTATAGCAATTCAATCAATAGTTACAGTGCACATTAGCAAGGTAAATTTATGAACTACTAGCCAATAATATGCATTTTTAATCACTCCTGACAGACTTCATATTCTTCAGGAGATAGCATTCTTTTAGAGTGCTATCATACAATGTTCAACAGAGGTCAGGCCATCTGCTTCTAACAATAGGAAGCAGACTAGAGCTAAATTAACTATGTTCCAAAAATGAATTCTGACTAAAGATAACCAGAAATGGGGAAGAATGGCAGACATCTGACACATTGGCAAAAAGTAAATAGAATCACAAAGTGCAAAACACCCATTGATGTCAGAGAGATTTATTAAGTTGGACATCAGTATGTTACAATATTCTTTTTAATTAATTTTCAGAAATACAGAAAACTGCTGCCTCAAGTAATGAGAAAACCCATTTACAGACCAAAGCACAACTTTGAATAAACATAAGGGGCCTGATTCACACCTGTTTTACTGCAGTTTTATGCCAATGTGACCCAATTGACTTTATTGGAGTTATACCAGCATAAAACTGGAGTAACACAGTGGTGAATCATCCCCAAGATGTTTTATATTCACTACTTTATTGCCAAATAGGTCTAAGGAGCATAAGAAGAGAGGGTGGTGAGAAATTAAGAATAATAATAAGGAAGAGAAGAAAAGGGAAGAAAGATGAAACCTTACTAAAGAAGAGAATTCATAACTGATAGTCACAAAACCAATCCCAGGTGCTCTCATACTTTTCTTCATTGATTTGCAATTATTATGTGATTCTCCTCCGCCCTCCCCCCATGAGAATAAGATAGAGATAACATGCCTTCAGAGTCAAGGAAGCCTTATTTTAGTTTTGATTTTTTTTCCATTTTATATAATTACTATAAAGAGGTACTAGTCCTCTGAAACAAATAAAAAACACTAGCTGCTCCTTCGACAGTGCCAGCAATTGGGTAACACATGCCCCTCTGAATAAGGTGGGCAAAGTGAGAGACCACAGCAGCTGTAAAGACAAATGCAATCACGCAAGGAGTTATCAGCTTTATGAATTGAGAAGTCTTGACACTACTTGACATTCATTCTCAATTATCAAGCACAGGTTTCTTTCCTTCACTGAACAGTACTACAGAATATTTCAAGTAAATGAGTGGATTCTGTGCACCCATAATAGTGTAAGTAGCATGCTTCACTTCTTCAAAGGACCTGGGTCAGCTAACAAAGCACTAGGCTTTAAATTATATTTGACAGCATCCACAAGCTATTAGAAATGTAACTTTCCACTATCTTTCAGATGTTTATCTTTGAAGAAAGCACTCACTATTTTATTGCAGCAATAAAGGCTGTTGTAATGATTAAGAAAAGTCATTTGACCTATGGTTTTACACAGTAGCAGACCACTAAAAGTGTTAATTGCCTTCTTTCACACTTCTTTCAGTTACAACTCCAGGTAGACTTATTCAGAACACAAAATTAAGGACTGATGATAAATAGTCAGCAGGGTCATATGAGATATCAGATAATTTGTCTGCAGGAGAATGCAAAACTGTACAAAAATGAGTACGGGAAAATATAGATGTGTTCAGACCGATGTGTTTATTTTATGCAAAGGGTTTATCTTACAATCATTAATTGTTATTATTAAGAAACCACTGGAATTTGGTATTTAATTGTTCAGCAAACTGGCCTAGCAGAAAACATTCAAAATGATTTCCATCTAGTTTCTAATTTCTACCTAGTTCTATCTTCCTAATCATGTGGGGTGCTTAGCATTCTTCACAATCAAGCATTTGGCCAGTAGAACTTTTTGAAATAAAATAAAATTCGGAAGAAAAAAAGTGCTTTCATATCCTTTCCTATTTTACATGAACAATGAATAACCCTACCAATTGCAGATGGGTGTTGGATACTGATGGATGATTAGTCCATTGTTTAGATTCTAAGGATAAACAGCCCACCCTTTACGTTCTATTATCCTGTTATCCATAAAATAACACAGCTCTACAGCCAAAATGGTTCTGAAATAAATGTAGTCCAACTTTACTAATTCTGGGTCACTGAGAATGAAAATGATGCTTAAAATTGTTGATTGGCTCTAGTTTTCAAGATATGCTATTGGGACCCTTGACTTGGGAATGGCGGAGGATAAGTGAGTTATAAAGGGAAGGGATCTCAGTTTAAACCAGAAATGACTAAAATACATCTTTGACTGGATCTATGAATAAATCTATGACTGGGTTTGGACAGAACTTGCTTTTGAGGCAAAACGATGAATGATGCAATCTGAAGCTGGTATTGCGTCATACAGGATATGAATTGCATCATGTTATTCCTAGAAGTCATGGATGATGCAATCATAACAAAGCTTACATCACTCTGCTGAACAAATTGCCCTATATCAGCTCTAGAAATCATACAGTGTCGTGCTCTCTTATTTGTCAGTGTTTGATTTTGCAAAGGGACACATTTCTGTTTAGCCAAAGTGAGCAGAGATGCCTCGTACTTGTGTGAACAGTGCAGATAACTTCTGCTATGTTTGTGGTGAAGTGACTTTTGCATCACAAAAGCGCAGTATAACCACTATGGTTAAGAAAGCTTATCACCTTTATTCTGGCTGCAAAATTGGAGATCAGGACAAGAGGTGGGCCCCACACATATGCTGCAACACTTGTGCAACAAATCTTCGCCAGTGGTTGAACAGGAAAAGGAAATCTATGCCTTTGGCAGTGCCAATAATTTGGAGAGAGCCAACTGATCATACCAGCAATTGTTACTTCTGCATGGTGCCTCCAGTTGGGAAAGGTGTGTCAAAGAAGAAAAAGTGGACTATGCATTATCCAAACATTCCATCAGCTATACGCCCAGTACCCCACGGAGAAGGACTGCCGGTTCCTGATGCACCAGAATCATTCTCACTTGAGTCAGACGAGGAAGAGGAAGAGGACGAAACTTCTGGTCCTGAACCATCAGTGTCACAGGACCCACATTTTCTCCCATCCTCCTCCTCTGAACCACACCTCATAACACAAGGTGAACTGAATGACCTTGTCAGGGATTTGGAACTACCCAAGAGTAAGGCAGAGCTGTTGGGCTCCAGACTACAGCAGTGGAATCTCCTGGCAGGCTATCAGGGCAAATGGAGCCCATCAGTGCTTGCAGACTATTGCTGGACAGTGACAAGAGATGCTCTATTTAATGAATACAAGAGACAAGCCAAGAAACGCCGAGTAGACACTGAATAGGACTAAACTATGTACATCATAGTTTTTTCCTTTTGTTTCATAATAAATTTTATTTATATAACCCTTTTGCTGATTTTTAAAGTGTTACATAAACAGGACAGGTGAAATATTATCATGTAAAGCAATCATAAACACATGAAAAGACCTAGGTCTACAATTTATGATTAAAACTCTACTATCTGCACAATATACATAGACATCAAATGTAAAAACTTAAATAACTTAGAAACAGTAGCCAATCAGTTGTTTTAATTGTCATATTTGAATTCAGCACATCAATAAATGTCACATTTTATCTCTGAAGCAGACGACTTCTCAAAAATTGTAGACCAGTGTTATCCAAATCTTAAGTCAGTGTATCTATATATAAGCACATATAGAAGAAATAAATTATTTATTCCATACCTTAATGTATCAGCGTGAGTTTGAGATGTTCACATTACTTCCAGTGGTGAAACATTGTAGGTGAAGTATGCAGTCATAGGTGTGTGATAAATTGAATGTGGATATTTAAACATAGAGTTACCATATATGAACATTCGAAAAAGAGGACTCCGGCGGGGGGATGGGGTGTGTGTGGGGTATTTGCACCAGTATCTACCAACTCGCGTTGTATTAATGTGTTGTTATACTGTTATATATGCTGTGTGCTACATGTCGTCTATATTAAGTATATATAAGAAAAAGTGATATGGCTTCCTCACCCTCCCTCCTGCTGCTGGCTCCCTTGCTGCTTGCCTCTTCATTGACCCCCGCCCACCACTTGCCTCCTCACCTGCCCGCCCCTTCGCCCTCCCCCCCACCACTTGCCTCCTCACCCGCCCGCCAGCCATTAGCTCCCTTGCCACTCGCCTCTTCATCACCACCCCCACTCACCTACTCACCCGCCCCCCCACCCGCTGCTGGCTCTCCGCTCACCTACTCACCCCTCCTTAGGGTTACTATACGTCCGTATTTTCCCGGACATGTCCAGCTTTTTGGTTTTTAAATTGCCATCCGGGAGTAATTTTAAAATGTCTAAAAACATCTGGGATTTTGCCACATCGGTCAGGACACTCGTTGTCCCGATATCAGGGACCGCTTCCCTCACCGTACGCACCAAAGTCCCGGGGCTGACAGTGCTTCCTGAGGCAGCTCCCAGCACTCACCCACCTGCAGGAGCCTGCAATGTGGGCGACCCCTAGGCACAGAGGTGGAGAGGGTCTCTACATGCTGGACCGACTCCCTCCTGCCCAATCAGAGCTGCTGGGGCGGGGCTTGCAGGCACCAGCAGCGGGCAGAGAGCCCTTCGCCCCCCCTGACCTGACCCTAGGAGCCAGAGGGACCTGCCGGATGCTTCCCCAGGGCCAGCCCAGGTAAGTACCACCGGGACTCCCCACCTCGCCTCTTGGCAGATCCTTAGGGTCGGGTTAGGTGGAGGGCTCTCTGCCTGCTGCCAGCACTTGCAAGCCCCACTCCGCGACTATGGCAGCTCCCATTGGTGCTGCTCCTGGCCAATAGGCGCCATGGAGCTCACGCTTGTGGTGGGCGCAGCACGTGGAGACCCCTCAGTTGCCCCTGATCGTAGAAGCCAGAAGGACCTGTGACAGGAGGGGTAAAGGTGCCATAGACTCTTTAATAGAGCGGAGAGGACTTTGCATTTTTAAATATTTTCTGAAAACACCCCACAGAGTGAATCACAGGGAATGCAGTGTATGTACCTCAGAAGAATTCAGGGTTGAGGTGACTGTGTCTGGATTTTAACCTGAGAATCTAGCTACTTCAGACATAGGGCTAGATTTTCCCCAACATACAAAAAAAACAGAACAAGAACAGGAAATACCAGAATTTCAGACTGAGAAGTTTCCTTCAAATTATTCTATATGGGAGTAGGGTTTACCAACTGTTGAATCAGGTAGAGATTTAGTGCCTAAATCCATGGTTCTCAGGACACACGTGGAGGCTTTATGCACTGCTTCCTATACCACCTGGCTCCCAATGGCAGTATGGGTCCTTCATGCTGTCCCCATGTATCATTTCCTCCAAATCCTCCTCTCAAGGGGCAAAATTTCATTCAGCTCACATGGCCATCATATAAGACAATGCTGACGTGGTCAATATCATATTAGCATTTGGTTTCCAGGGAAGTAGCTCTACAAAGAGTGGAAGTCCCAAATCCCTGTCCCCACATTACTCCTTACTAGTGCAAACCTTATCAGGAACCAAGCAGGAGCTTTCTTGAGATTGAGGAAAATGGAAAAACCAATACCTTAGAGCCTCTTCTATGCCCTCATCTTGAGATCTGCTTAATCCACTCCATTCGTGGAAGAGGAGTAGATAATCTAGTACAGTGGTCCACAATGCAGTGCCCGCGGGCACCATGGCGCCCGCAGGCACATCTATGCGCACTCACGTACTGGCCGGCAGACAAGCATCTGCCAAAATGCCACCAAAAAGCAGCGTCATCAAGAGGTATCGCCGCCAAAAAGCCACCGAAAAGCAGCGTCTTCAAGAGGAGTCGCCGCTGAAAAGCCGCTGATTTTCAGTGGCATTTTGGCAACGCCTCTTGACATTGCCGTTTCTCGGTGGCATTTCAGCGGATGCTTGTCCGCTGGCCACGGTCCTTGGTGGCTCATCATCCGGCGCCCACCACCCAGAAAAGATTGGGGACCACTGGTCTAGTATATAAGGAATCCTTAAATTATTAAGCAATGTAAATAAATCTTCACTTGTTCAAAACTAATTTTCACGTCAGTATAATGCTGGTTTGAGATATTTTATGGATTTATGTATATATTTATTGTATATATGAAATATATTTATAATTTATCACAATTGTTTTGAATACCATACTTAGGGTGAGAGGTGTGTGATGTCCTGGGTCTCTAACCCAGGCCCCTGAGTTCCCAGATCGCCATCCTTCCCACCACCTGATGTCTGCTGAAACCTGGTGCTAGCAAGACTACAGCCTCAGCCCAAGCACCATCAATGGGAATCTTGACTGGAGGATCGCCCGGCCCCACTGATTGGTCCAACTATGCTATTTAAGCCTGAAGAAGGCACAGAAAAATGTCTGAGCAACTAGGTGATTGCCTGCTTCCTGGTCCACCTTTGGCTTTGTTTCTAGTTCCCACTGTGCTCCTGCTCCATGGCTCTCTTTCAGTTCCTGTCCTTACATCTCATTACTGATCATTAGTTACCAGTTCTGGCTCTGGCTCTGACTCCGACTCCAGCTTGACCCTTGACTCTGGCATTTGATATTTGACCCTGGCTCTGACCTTCAGCTTCAATTTCTGTCTTGGACTCTGGCTCAACCTGTGGCTCTGGTAATTGGCACTTGACTCTAATTCTGACCCTCCTCAACTCCGCTCTCTGATCTGGATGCCTGCTCTGCCCATTAGGCCTGATACCTGCTCTGACCACTAGGCAAGACCACCTATGTTCTGGTCCCTAACACAATGCACAACTTTTTTAAAACAAAAAATTGTAATGATACATTTAAAATGTTAGACAGTTCTAATATTTAAATACAAATGATGTACACCAGATGTTAGAAGTTGAACATTGATGGGGGTATGTAAGTACACTGAACTCTTGACATCAATTATCTAGATTGTAATAAGTTGGAAACTAATAGCTAAGAAAAGTGAGAATTTCAGTCAAAATTGAAGACTATCTGTTAAAAGCTGTTCAAAGCCCATTGAGCATGAACTGGGCTGCTGAATAATGCAGACAAGATAATGAACAGGAGACAAATGATCCCAAGTGGGCCCCTGCTGAGTATCAAGAGAATATGTTTATAAGATAGATTTATTACCTTAACATCTTTTTGCAGTGACCTCCAATTTATAGAAAATACCTGAGACATTTTTAAATGGTGCATTCTTATTTGCAACTGCAGCACAGTGAATTTGTCATTTCCAGATCAACTTCTAGGGGTTATCTGTTGAAGATAGGAGGATGGGGTTGTTAAATTCTGCTTTCAGTTACACAAGGCACCTGCAAGCAGATTTTGGCCTGGGAAACTCAAAACTGTTCCTGAGAAAAGATTTAAGAATTGCTTTATGTAGTTAAGACATCATGCCAAATGTGTGTTTTGATCCTCCTCCGAGACATAAAATCCTCCTTTATTTACAAATGTGTTTTTGTTTATTTCTCTGTATTGTCTATGCTTCTGCTGCAATTACTTGTTAGATGGCTAACAGAATTATCTATGAGTAAGAAAAAAATATTCAAAAAGAGTTTCTGAATACTAAAGAACATAGACTGCTAAATTCAGACTTGGTGTTAGAGTGCAACTATGTCCAAATTTGGTCAATTAAATATCCAGGTCTCAGCCTGCACAGAGGTGCATAGCTCAGAACCTATGGCTGACAGGGGAACCTGCAAGTTCATACTCCACAGATTACCTTCAGCTGGAGCCACAAAGAGGTATTCTTGGTAGATCCATCAATTTCATGTTCTTCCTCTTCTCTAAATCCATTATTTAACCCTCTCCCACCTTACCACATTTCCAACTCCCAGCAGCTGAGAGAAGCTCTTCTAGGTGACTCCTCTATCTAGCAACTCTGTTCTTACAGCAGCAAACAGATTAGAATCAGGCCTGTGGCAACTGCGTGGTTTGTTGGAAGGGGAGTTGGTCCCCACGAGTGCCAAGCTGGATGCTGGTTTGGGGTGAGGCTCCTTTGTTTTGAGAGGCAGGTATCCCTTAACTTCTGGCGGTCTCCACATGCTGTTGCGGGGGAGTAGATCTCCCTTGGCTGGTAAAGGGAGTTAGGGAGAGCAGGTCTGCTCAGTATGGTAGTGCAGGGTAAAGGCAGGGAGAAAGAGCTCCCAGCTCAGCTCTTCAAACCTGAGACTGAGTAGACTGGCACCAGTGGGAGAGAGTTTGGCTACAACACTCCCATTCAGTGCAAGCAAGAGCTTTCCCTGGCCTCATCCTTCTGTACATGCACTTCTGCAGTGGCCAGAAAGTGTAGACCACATGGCAGATGTCCCCCTTGCACTCCAGATGTCACCGCTGGGGCACGCAGGAGGGGAGTTTGCCTTGCTGCAGCTACCAGAAGCACAGCAACAGTGGCTGAGCCTTTGGCCTGGAGCTGCCTGACTGAGCAGCAATCAGCCCAGTGCCAGACACAGAGAAGGCTGAAATTTTTCATTTGCAGATTGGTCTTTGCATTGACCTATTTTTCCCAACTCCTATTCCCTTGTACCCAACTCCTGTACACCATGATCATGCGACCCTGTACACACTGGATTGGCCCTCAGGATGTTGGAGAGATTTAATTAAATGATTCTGTGGGTTACGCTTCAGACATCACTGCCTCAGTTTCCATACACAGGGAGGGAGAAATGTGACCAGGGAATCTTGCAGTCCTAGCATTTGCTGCAGCACTGAACATATCCATTTGTTCTTTTCATTCCTAGCAATTGGTTTGCCTCGGTTTACACTACTTTAAGTTTTTGATCCCATCTTTGCAAGGAAACAGGCAAGAAACCTCTTTTTAAAATGAAAGCTGAGATTCTCCTTCACTGGACCCAGGAGCTGAACTCTTTATCTGCAGAGCGATATGAGCCCCACACAGCACAGGACTAATTGCTACCAGCTATGTGTTTGCTGTCAGCATGTGACACACGAGCGAGATGAACCTTGAGTCTGCAGACACCCTGCTTCAGCTCCTCAGGTCACATCATGACATATCCTGAAGAAAGGATGGAGGCACCATCTGGGAGCAGTATGATTCTATCATACCACCAGGCATAGCACGTACTGCTGTTTGTCTGGGAAATGAAAACTGATCCAGAGGATAGTCTGAATCTGGCTAAGTAATTGTAGTTTAAATATACCCATATATAGCCACTAGCTGAGGGGTGACATTTATCATATTTTAGTTCATTTTTATTTTATTTTAAATCTTTGCCAGATTTAATAGACATAAAATATGTCTCAGTAAATTCATGGAATTCTCCAAGTTCAGTTGAACCTGCACCTACTCAACAACTAATAGGTTTTAATATTGAAACTACAAAATATCATTTTATGCAGCACATAACATGTATTCATAAATAAACATGCATACAGACATTAAGTCAGTTATGAATGTAATTAGTAATTTTCAAGTCCTGACAAACATCAGGATTCTAACTGGAAAATACCATTTGGCCTACTTGCACCATAATAAAACTTTCAGAGAAGGGCAGCATGTGTTTTTTAATTTGCTTTTCAATGGCTAGTAGCAAATAAATGAACATGGGGCTACTGGGTATGATAAATTAATATGCACACTGACAACTTATAACCACAGCATAGCTTTAGGGAATTACTGTATGAATATATATAAGCAATTATATGTTTTAAATGATTTATTTCATTTTCTGAATAAAATAGAGAATATAAATATAATGTTATATCCACTTCATATTGAACTTATTAAGTGGCGACCCTTTTAATTAGGAAATTAATGAATTAAACAGTTCATTATGGATAAGCATTCTTTCTGGTTGTTAAGAATTTGTCACCACAGACCTGTCATAGTCACTCTAATTATGATTAATACCTTATCTTGAATTCCATCTCCATTCACGTCTCAAGAACAAATGTAACTTCTATTATATGACCAAGCTTTATAAAAACAGGGTGATTTGCTTTTGGCCTTATACTTCATTCATTTTCACATTCATATTTAACAGATTTAGTAAGAACTAAAAACAGCCTTGTATTTATTTTTAATTTCTGAAATGTATTTTAACCACAACATGCTGTACAACCCTTCATGCTCTGCTGAACCATGGCTGTATGTTCAAGATAAATGAAATATCCCAACATTTTGATTACTTTCTTTCAAGTACACTAACCACTATTTTATGGGGTTTTTTTAAGTTGACATTACTATAAATGACATTTTTAATACCCTGAAACTCAAGATTTACTGTCACTGGACTAGATGCTGCAGGTCTTATTCAGACCTTACTCAGTCAAAACTCTCATAAAAGTCAATGCAAATTATATATTAGTAAGTACTTCAAGATTTGGTCTATTAGTAATAGGTTTCTGCTCTCTGTGTGTATAAAATACACAGATTGTGAGGTTTAATTTATTCATATAACTTTATTTACCTAAATTGTAGTGATAGCTATAATTAAGTTTGCCAAACACTTTCCATTATAAGACATTGTTTTCAGTTGTTCATAATTTTGCAACATTTTTGTCTTTTGGGCTCAATTTTCCATGTCAGTCTCTGCCTCAGGCTGTTTGGTTTTTTCTAAAGTTTAGCAAAAAGGGTTTCGCCATTTCCCAGAATGAGGGCAAAATACATGTTGATTAATGAATTGATTGTAAGATTATTATTTTTTAAAGAAGTGCTAGCCCCTCCATGGTTGAAGTAGAGTGCAAGTAACGGCTTGAAACTTGGCAAAGGGGTCACCCTTGTGTCAGGTATGTGCCTTTTCTTGTTTCCATGAAAAAACACCCAAATTTGGCAAAGTTGTGAGCCTTCAAAAAGTCAGTCTTGAATTACATGATCACATATTATTTTTTCCATGGTGTCCTTGCCTTATCTCGTACATAGGATAGATGTGCTTTGGGAATGAATCCAAGTTGTTTAGCAAATGAGGCTGTTGTCTATAGGACCCTGGCCTCATTTGTGGCAGAAGTTGGAAGGTGTGCAGTGAATGAGATGGGGAACTGCAGGAAGAGAAAGAATGGTCTCGTGGCTAAGAAAGTTGAATGGCAGCCTGGAGAACTGGATTCTATCCCCGCCTCTGCTGCAGGGCTCCTATTTGACACTAGGCAAGTCACTTAAACCAAAATGTTCACAGTTGGGCACTAACTGTGTGTTCCACAGTTGCTGGGTGTTCAACGTTACATATCTGGGACCAGAGTTGCAGAAGTGCAGAGCCCTCACAACTGCAACTGGAGCTGTGCTTTGAATTCTATAAAAATGCCAAGTAATCTGCGCCTAGGTGTTTCAAGATGGGCATCCAAAATTAGTGAACACCTTTGATCATTTTGACCTTAATCTCTCTGTGCCTCAGTTCCCCATCATAAAATAGGAATACCAGTACTTATTCTCACAGAGTTGTTATGAGTATCCTGCTGTTTTGGTAAGGTCATCCATAAAAACACACAGGAGGACATTAATAATGTTTCATTTAATGGAGGGTTTGAATGGCATGCCACAAATAAGATTAGGCAAAATACATTGAATGAGGAAGATAACAAGAAATATCGGACTAGCTACACCTTCAGTTGGCATTATCTATCCTGTGAACTGAAGGCGGCAAGGGACCTGCAGAAAAAAATAGTATGTGATTATTTAATTAAAGACTACCCCACAAAACATGCACACAGAGGAGCTGAATTAAGCTTGCATGGGAAATCTTAAATCTGCCATTTCCTAACTCTTCAAAACCATCCACCCAACCAACACCCAACCAACACACACAATAACCCCGAACATACAGACACATTGCAGCACCACCTCTCATTTCACTACCCACACAAGTCATCCACCTAGAAAACAGTATACACCAACCTAAGTGCTGCGGGAGCCCGCCGACATAGCTACCACCTCTTGCGGAAGTAGATTCACTATGTCAATGGGAGAGCTCTCTCCTGTTAGCACAGAGCGTCCTCACAAGACATGCTACAGAGGCACAGCTGCATCGGTGCAGCTGTGCCAATGTAGCACTTCTAGTGTAGACTAATGCTTAGACTTGCCTGCCCTAGGGAGCAGGGCAGCCTGGAGAGCCTTCTGCCCACACAACACCACACACAACAACCCCAAATTAATGTCACACTTTCCATAAAGCCATAAACTTGAGTGGCAAAAGCCATGGTCATCACTAGGGTGTGTTATATGTAACCCTATAACTTGCACATATCCAAAGACACGCGTCTATCATGGGGAATATGACAGAAAAGATTTATCTGTGTAAGAACCTTCTCTCTCTAGATGCTTCTGGGGCCCCTTGCTCCACTCCTCATCTTACGGAGAGCATCACTTCAGTGGAGTTTGGGTCAGTAG
Source organism: Gopherus evgoodei (assembly GCF_007399415.2). NCBI lineage: Eukaryota > Metazoa > Chordata > Testudines > Testudinidae > Gopherus > Gopherus evgoodei. The sequence continues at coordinate 36,602,141 of NC_044327.1, forward strand.
TAAAATGCAAAAGCTAATACTTCTTTCATCAGCCTGGTTCTCATGTACATTAAGGCCCCTTTACATTGCCCTGGCAGTAATAGGAATAAAAGCATACATCCATTTTAAGGCCCCTTTAAGCTGCCCAAGCGTTGTTGTAATTGAGAACCGGATCCAATGTGGGTTTTACTTATTTTTTTGGGAACTCTCTCATCCTGTAATCACACATAAATTGTTACCAAGAGGAATGCAATGAATGGATCATATCACGCTGTCTGTTTTTAAGCAGAAATTCCCACTGGTTTCAATATTTGTAAAATGTGAGATTATATATCAAACTGAAGCCTCATTTACTGAAATGTTGGGGTAGACTCCTCTGTGGGGAAAAGTGTCAGTTTCCAGAATCACAAACTCTTTATGGTGTTCTTTGTGCTTTTGTTGATGAACACTTTAGCAAAAGAAAAACAGGAGTTCAACCTCACATAGGCCAAACATATGCTAATCAAGGAGAGAAAACCTATTGAGATCTACCAGATCATTATTTTGATGTAATTAACTGGTAGTCCATTTCTCCATAAAATACAAGTATTTTAATTTTCTTCATCATTTGAAGCCCACCTTCATCTCACTTCAGAGCCCATTATAACCAAGATAATTGAACTGCACTCACTGTAGAAGTCAACTAATCTAAAGTAAATAATCAGTGTGCAGTGAAAGATTTTAATTATATTTTCCCATAGGTATATGGGGTCATGTGTTTAAGAGTGTGTGATGTACTTACAAGTTATTTCTTTCAGCAGTCTCCACTACTGACTTAATGGGTCTGCTCTTTTGAGAGGCACCTTATATCATATTTATGATGCTGTCTTACTTAGGGATTGTACTACAGAATGTTGGATTCTTCTTTGTGGAAGTCACAGCATATAATGCAGTTTTGGAGTTGGCCCTTGAGAGACCATAGCTTTGCACTTCTGTGAGTTAGTAACTTACATCCAAGATGTTTCTAAATTCTGCCACTTTTTCCTCCTCAATATCTCCAAGAACTGCCCTTCACTCTCTCTGGCCACACTCAAATCCTTTGTTCAGCCCTTCATTACATCTGCCTTAATTCCTGCAATATCCTCCTCCTCTCTGGCTTCACAAGCACACACATTACCTCCTTTCAGTCCATACAAAATGCATTAATTTGATCATATAACTCCCCTTTTTAATCCTTCCATTAGTTTCCCAGGGAATATCATCAGATTTTAAGATTCTTGTCACCACTTTCAAAGCTCTGCAAAACTCTTCCCCACCTTACTTATCGCCCCTTGTATAGAGCTCCTCCCCTTTGTTCCGTCAATGCTCCTAACCTCATCTGCTTGTTTGCCAGATTTTCAAGCAATCACCTCTGTGCCTTCTTTCATGAAGCCCCTTAATGTAAGCGGGGGAATGGTCCCGCTATTGTGGGGAACTTTCCTGGCTTCTGCACTACCCTGGTGAAGTGGGCTGGCAAAAGGATATGAGTCCTCACTCCCACTTCCTTTACCCAGAGGCCTCCCTGCCCTTGAGGACTCCCTTTCCACTCTCCTGTCTGGCAGAGTCCTCGTAACCCCAACGAGGCTGGACTCAGGATTCCTGGAGGGCTCAACCCCCAACCCTGCTGTGGTCACTGAGGACAGGGGCTAGGGTGTCCCCACTCCGGGGTACTCTCTTTGCACTGCGCACCTCCCTGACCACTGATCACTTCATACAATTTAAAGCAAATACAAGTTATTTAATTAACAATTAATTTTAAAAAAGAATAAGGAAAAATGGGAAAGGTTAAAGGAAAACACATCACCCTGCTCTGTGGCAGGGACCATCACAAACAGTGTCTCTGGGCATCAGAGCACTTCACAGTCTGTTCCTTGTAGGTCCCAGGCCTCCTTCTCAGGCCCTGGCTGCGCTGCAGGGACGCTGTGGGTCAGAAAGTTGCTCTGGTGGTGGCCACACTCTCTCAGGCTCTGGGTGGCAGGATCCTTCTCCCCAGTGTCACCCCCGCTCTGTCAGGGTTATGATCCCCCTCCAAGTCTGGCCTGCAGGGCCTCTTGGCTGAGGCGTCTCCCTGTGCTGGGCCCACTGCCCAGGGTCCCCCTCGCTTTCCCCAGCTGCTCACCGCACCCAGCTCCGGACTGCTCCAGCCCCATCTCCACATTGCCTCAGCACGGCTGCTGCTGCTGCTCTGCCTTCAGCTCCCTGGGCTGCTTCTCTGGCCTCCCTGGCTCCAGTTGCTACAGCTCTGCTCCCTGGACAGGTCTGCTCTGCAGGCTGCTTCTGTGTCTCTCTCTCAGCTCTCACCTGCTTCCTGGGCTGCTTGTCTGGCCCCTCTGGCTCTGGTTGCTGCAGCTCTCCTCCCAGGGCAGGTCTGCTCTCTCTGGGCTGTGCTCTGGCTTTTTGGGCTGCAGCACTGCTCCTAGCAGCTTAGCTTGGGCCCCTACTCTCCCTTAGCTCGGCCACACTCTCTCTGACCCAGGTAATTTCAGCTCACATGGAGGATGGGACCCTCCCTGGCCTTCTGTCTCTTTGATTAGCCTGCCCGCCCTGTCAATCAGGCTGACCTAGAGCACTGGCCTCTCGCCATTGTTCCTGGGGACTGTCAGTCTCAGGGTCCTGATTTGCCATTGATCCCTCCCCTTTTAGTGCTAGGAGCTAGCAACCAAAACACCCCCACTGAATGTCAGTAAGGGGATAACAGTCCCCTTACACTAACCATGATACACCTCCATGATCTCAGCCACAAAGCTCTTATCTTGTTCACATTTCAGTCTTTCTTAGAGATCTACTATTGCCACTTTGCCTAAAGTGAATCTTTCTGATTTGTAATAAATTGTATACAATTTGTCTATTATTCTCCTGACCTCTGTCCTTCGGTGGTGAACTCCTCAGATCAGGACTTTCTTAAGTGTCTGGAAAGTGCTTAGTTGCACTAATATATAAATAAATACTAATAATAATAAAGAAATTGGTTACGGGAATCCAATCACCTCAATTAAAACTGTATGTTTATGAAAATATGAAACATTTAAAAAGACCAGTTGCAAAAGACGACAAATATTTGAGCAAGTTCTATATAAATAAATGTTAACTGCTTACTTTTTCATACAAAGGCTCTTGTTTTATAACCTAATGCATATAAAGGGCTAGTTTTAGTTGAAGACAGAGAAAATTCAGAACTGCAAAAAAGGGCAGAGTCAGCCAGCTGGGTGCTTGCTACTGAAAGGAAGTAGGCAGATCTAGAGATGTCTCTTTTACTTATAAAGAAGAAAAAGTAAATTCCTTGAATCTGATTCTCCATTGCCTAGCATTTTTTGTAGTCCATTACATTTGTGCCAAGAGAGCATGAACTGGTGCCAAATATGAATTCTCCAATCACTTTTACTGATGATAGCATTTTATACCCCACTTTGCACTCATTTTTCACAGGTATTCAGAAGTGGAGAATCAGACCCCCTTTTAATCTGACCTGTCAGCCAAGTGATCTCACTCTGATGTCTGATTATGGTCAGATTGATTCTCACACTAAAATCTTATATCTGAGCTTAGGGAAAAGCACTGTGCTAATGTTAGCTATAATGTTTCTTTCCCCTTTCCTGTATCTCATCTTACCTCTCTGCTGTGATACAGACCAGTCTTTAGTCTTCTCAGGACTTTGACTATATATATTATAGAAAGTTAAATCACGGATAAGAGCGTGACACACCCTCTACAGGAAAAATTTACTCTCTCTCTATATATGTATCTATATGCACATAAATAACAGTTTACTTATAACCCTTGAAACAACTGTAGTGTCAATAACAACTCTTGTTTACAGACACTTTTGCAGGGGGAGGGGTTCCCCAAGTTTTAATACTTGTTACTATCACAAGTTCAAATGCAAAATATAATTATGCATGTGCTTATACATACACTCCCTCAGGGCTCTTCTCTCGCATGATTTATCCTTTTTGGCATCTGTCGAATGGTATCCAAATCTTCTGTACTCCAGCTCTTTAAAGTGGTGGTTTAGGAGAGGAGGAGATAGCCCCATAGTCTCCTTCGGCCTCCCCCTGAGTTTTTACAAGGGCAGTCTGCAACATGCACAACATTCAGAAATTCTAATCTTCTTTTCCAGTGGGGTGAACGAGCTTTCAGTCTAAATCCAACAACACTGCAAAGTCCTGGGAACACAATCCTTAGAGCAAACCCTTCTGATTACTGAGCTGCTCCACAACTGAGTCCACTAGTTTGGCTCCCACTCCTATTTATAAACTCTCCCATCCCCTCTCTGAGTTCCCATTGGTTCCACTCTCAGAAAGTGACTCTCGGTGTGTCCTGCCAGATTGCTTGCCCACACTGGAAATCACTCAAGTAGCTTAAAATGGCTAATAAGCATACCTACCACCTGCCACACTCAATTTCTATATCCATCAGTCACTCCATCTGGCTCCGGCAAATCTGCTCTGCCATCACACTCACAAAGCTCCCAAAACAAAACTTAGAATTAAGTATCCTTGTTGTTTCTTATGCTATTTACACCACTAAATGCTGCAATGCAAGCATGAGAGTCACACAAAGTATTATGATTATTTTATTATTAAAATGTGTGGTATATAGTCTAGATATTATTTTCAGAATATATTTCTTTACCTATTCAAGATCTAATTAAAAATCACTGGAGGAGATTTCCTTTAAAAGAATGAGCCAAAATTTTTATCCATGTTAGAAAATATACACTTTAGTTGCTGATTTCAGTGCCTTTTCAAGTAAACTACCAAACCACTTGACTCTATCAATAATCTCACTGGACAATTGTTGGGAATGCAAGTTGCTGTTAAATGAATCAGATAAATAATTATCTATGTCAGTGCTAAAGCCCACGTCCAGACTAACCTACGGCATCGGCGGGTTAAAATTGATTGCTCGGGGATCGATATATCGCGTCTAGTCTGGACGCGATGTATCGATCCCCGAGCGCGCTTACATCGATTCCGGAACTCCATCAACCCGAACGGAGTTCCGGAATCGACACGGAGAGCCGCGGACATCGATGCTGCGCCGTCCAGACTGGTGAGTACCTCGATTTTAGAAATTCGACTTCAGCTACGTTATTCACGTAGCTGAAGTTGCGTATCTAAAATCGATTTTAATACCCTAGTCTGGACGTGGCCAAAGAGGAAAGGGCCCTTGAGCTCTTTACTGTGTTTACAGAGCATCTGCACTGTCCTGACTGATCCTGAGGACAGTCAGGAGCAGGACAATGTGCAAGTGGATGTCGAGTGGCTCTGAAGTGTTACAGCTCCCCCACCCCCAAGTTGATCCTGTTCCTGTAGAAGTCAATGAGATGTTTATCAACTTCAGTAGGAGCAGCATCAGACTTATAGTGCCTTCTTTCCTGGTATGGCTACATTGAGTATTGTAAGAAATTCTCTTCCTGCTGCTCTAGCACTGATGCAGCATAACCAGACCTAGCTACAGTGAGAGTGCTAGCACGTACAGACTTTTTAACCACTATCTCACCAGACATCTGCACCAATCATGTCTGGAGGACACAGTGGTTAAAAACACTGATGGGCAGTGCGCTGCAGAACAGAATGTGGGCCTGTACTTTGGCAGCCATCATGTAATTCTACATGGAAGTTCTTTAGCTGCTGTCATTGTTCAATATTTGTTTTACGATCAGCAAGAAGGTAGTTGTGAAAGTCGACAATATTTCTTGTGGGAATACAGTCAGAACCATCAACCCCTAATAAACATAAATTAGGATCTAAATCATGTTAACCTCCCGCCAGAGAGCAGAAAAAACAGTGAATGTGTCTACTGAAATTAAAAATTAATAGCCATTAGAAAGGACTATAAACAGGAAAAAGGATGTGTAATAGAGCAGCTGGGGACAGCATTTATATGTACTTTTAACTATATATAGTGTACTGGAGAGAAAAATAATTTTTATTTCAGTGAGAAACATTTTTCCCTATAAATTCTTCAATGTGGTGGCATTTGTTAAATGTAAACTTTATAGCATTACTTTAAATAGTACTTAAGAACAGAATAACATTCAAGGCTTCCTTTATTATAATGAAACATAGTGCTAAAAGCAGGATTATCAAATATCCAGCCCACAGGCCAATCTGATCTGCTTCAAATATGTGTGTGATCTGAAGACATATTCAGGTTATGCAGAGTCCAAGTTTTCATTAAAAAAGTAAGTTTCTAGAACTCATGATTGTGAAGAAACACTCAGTTTGTATTTGGAAGGTTAACTGAGGCAGTGACACCTGCCTCAGTCTGCAAATGGCCTGAAACAATGGCTCTGAGAGGTTCCAACTCTGCTAATGGTTTACTGTATTACCTTGGGCAAAACACAGGGCTTCATATTCCTTGGGTGAAATCTTGGCTTCTTTGAAGTCCAGAGTAAAACTCTCATTGATGTTGATGTGAGTCAGTATTTCACCCCAATACACAAAATGAGACTAAAAATACTTACCTATCTCATAGCCGTGTTTTCAGGCTTAATTAAATTAATATTTTGAACTTGTTTTTGTTTTTTTTTACATTGTTATGTGCAGCACTGAACATCTCAAATGAATAACAAACCAGTCTGATATCTTTGAGTGAAAGGCACAATAGACAATACTGAGAGAGAGCCAGTGCTGTACCTCCTAAGAAGTGCAGCATAGACAAAAGAGAGGGGGGCAAAAGAAATGTTGCCTCACCTTTGAGCCTTCTGGATTGTGGGCTACTGTGAGGGACAACCCAGCTATGGTGTAACTAACGTACAGCAGCCTTCCTAGAGGAACACCCTTGCCCAACCCCCTGCACTGCTCCTTCCCCAAGGACCCACCCCTGCCCTGCTCCTTCTCCAAAGCTCCGCCTCACTCACTCTATCCTCCCTTCCCTCTGTCGCTTACTCTCCCACACCCTCACTCACTTTCACCGGGCTAGGGCAGGGAGTTGGGGTGCGGGTTCCGGGCTGGGGCTCAGGGGTTTGGAGTGTGGGAGGGGGCTCAGGGCTGGGGCAGGAGGTTGGGGTGCGGTAGGGGTGTGGGGTGCAAGCTCTGGGAGGAAGTTTGGGTGCAGGAGGGGCTGCAGGGTGCAGGCTCCAGCTGGGAGGTGCTTACCTCAGGTGACTCCCAGTCGGTGACACAGCAGAGCTAAGGCAGACTCCCTGCCTACCCCAGCCCCGTGCCACTACCATATGTCCCTGCACACACACCCCTGAAAGGCATGTCTCTGCTGCCCCGGGGGGGGGGGGGGGGACAGGGGGCTCCGTGCACTGCCTGAGTCCATAGGCACTGCCCCCACAGCTCCCATTAGCACAGTTTCCAGCCAATGGGAGCTAGGATTGCCAACTTTCTACTGGCACAAAATCAAACACCTTTGCCTCACCCCCTACCCTGCCTCTCCCCTGAGGTCCCACCCATGCCCCACTTCTTTTTCGAGGCCCTGCCCCTGGTCACTCAATCCTCCCCTCCCTCTGTTGCTTGCTATCCCCACCCTCACTCACTTGCTCATTTTCACCAGGCAGGCTCAGGGGGTTGGGGTGCAGGAGTGGGTGAGGTCTCTGGCAGGGGTGCAGTCTCTGGAGTGGGGAAAGGGATGAGGGATTTGTGGTACAGGATGGGGTTCTGTGCTTGGACTGAGGGTTTAAGAAGGCAGGAGGGATATCAGGGCTGGGGCAGGGGGTTGGGGTGTGTATGAGGGCTCTAGCTGGCAGTGCAGACTCTGGGGTGGGGCTGGAGATGAGGTGTTTGGGATGCAGGAGGGTGCTCCAGACTGGGATCAAGAGGTTTGGAGGGTGGGAGGAGGATCAGGGCTGGGGAAGGAGGGTTGGGTCCTGGGAGAGGGTCAGGGGTGCAAGCTTTAGGTGGTGCTTACCTCAAGCAGCTCCTGGAAGCACCAGCATGTCCCCCCTCAGGCTTCTACAAAGAGGCATGGCCAGGTGGCTCTGTGCCTTCTCTGTCTGCAGGCACCACCCCCGCATCTCCCATTGGCTGCAGTTCTCAGCCAATGGGAGCTGCAGGGGTGGTGTGTGGGATGGGGGCAGTGTGTGGCGCCCCCGGGCTGCCCCTACATGTAGGAGCTGGAGGGGGGACATGCTGTTTGCTTTCCGGGGAGTCATGTGGTGCAGAGGCTAGCAGGGAGCCTGCCAGCCCTGCTGTGCGGCGCCACCAACCAGACAGTCAATGGCCTGGTCAGTGGTGCTGCCCTGAGTCACCAGGATCCCTTTTCGAGCGGGTGTTCCAGTTGAAAACTGGACACCTGGTCACCCTAAACGGGAGCGGCAGAGTCGGCTCTCGAGGTGGGAGCAGCGCATGGAGACCCCTACATCCCCCCAGGGACCACAGGGACATGTTGCTACACTGGCTGCTCCCAGGAGAGACGTGGGGCCAGGGCAGGCAGGGAGCCTGCCTTAGCTCCACTGCACTGCTGGACTTTTAGCACCTAAAATCTCCCAGTTTGGCTTCAGAAGCCTCTGGGAGATAGGGCCTGATTCCGGGAGACTCACAGCATAACCGGGAGTTGGCAACCCTATTTAAGAGGTGCTGAGCTTCCCCATCTCCACCTGAAGTCCCCATGAGCTGCTTGCTGCAAGTACTCACTTCATAGGCGTGTCTGTGTCGACACTCATTATTAGTCAATGACTTCGGAACTTTAGGCCTCGCTAATGGTTTGTTCCATAGCATCTTATTATTATATATTTCCCTTATTCCTTCACTTTTAAAGATTTGTCTGTAGAATGAAAATCTGAACTAAGTTAGATATATTTATTTTTTGTGTTATATGAAACTGTTTTTATTGTTATGAAATGCAGGACATATTTAAACATCGAGGCATATATTGTATTGGGCATATATTTTAAAATGCCATTTGTGGATTTTCATCTCAGGTCTCATAATATTGGGTGTTTTTGTTAGAGACACAGTAACTGAAGTAATGTGAGTATGAGAGCACGTCAGCCTTAATTTTAAAGAAAAATAAACTTCTAGGCCTATGGTTGCAGAGAAAACAGAGAAAAGCTTGAAAACCTGAATCCTAATGAATCAAAACCCAGAAGACGAATAAAAAGGACCCAATATTTATTACTTTTAAGCCAATCTCATGATTTTTGGGGGCCCCACTCATAAATTTTGAATACTTGGAGTTGACAGTACTGTGCCAACTATATGTTGTAAATTGGTAAGGCAGTATGCTAAAAAAAGGAAATTTTGTATGTGCAGAATTTTGAAGAAGGTGGTGTAGTAAGTTATTCCGTTTTTTGGCATAGCAAAATTCAGTGAGTGTATATATTCCTGAATTAGTGGGGGCAGGGGGAAATGGAAAAAAAAAACACTCATTGGAGGGGCTCGTGTTTTCTGTCAGTTAAGCCATTTTCTCTTGTGACCCAGAGAAATTCCTTAATATATTAGGATGGCATCTTTCCCCTTGACAAGATTATATATTCTCCACTTCTGCAGCTGCTTCCTCCCCCTCGGCATCTGCTTTTATAGTGGAAAATAAATACAAATCTGCTGTTACTAAGAACACAATCTTTTGGGCACAAAACTCTTCCCATTACATAATTCACTGGAAAGTAATCTGTAAATAATTTACGTTAGGGTTGGTTGGTTTTTATCAGAAGTTAAATGACAGGTTGACAAAACAACATAAGCAAGGATGGTTGTTCTCTGACGTCTGAAGAAAAATGTTTCAGGAGAATTTATTTATCTTGTATTTGTCTCTAGTATTGATAGAAAAAAATGCTAGCCCTAACGCAGCTACCTTTACTCTGCAATATTGCTCAATGGTACATGTTTTTGCATATGGTCACTCACCTTTTTATTATTGTTTCTCCACTGCCATTGCAAAGAGAGGATTTTGCGAATTTGACATATAGTTAAATGTTAAAAATAATTGCCTCTTACAAATATTTTCCAAATTGCAGCTCATACTCCATAAGACTTTCTGAATAATATTTTTTAAAAGCCTGATACAGAAGCCAATTTTAGATAATGACTGTTATTTTGCCTTGGAATAAGAGGAAAAGCATCACCGCGTCCTTGTTATTTAGCTCATGTAGCTCACCTGATTAGTTGCTATTAAAGTTAACGTAATACACATACTCATCCTTCAAAACAAGTGAAAAGAGTACCCTGTAACTTTAATAATGCCACTGGGAATATGTCTGACCTCACACTTCCAACCCTGACATTGTTTAACTATATCCCACAACTTGTGAATTTCAATTATTTGTTCAGAGGGACCATTCATAATTGCCTGGTGTAAGCCTGCCTTTAGGATGCAAAGCAGAAAACAATGAAAATGCTACACAGGCGAATTAGAACAGCAGCACTTAAATGTATAAATTAACTGGGCCTCTTTTCACAGCTTTCTCTTTCTATTCTGAGAGGCTTCGGTCTTGTGACATCAAAGACAGGATTATGTGAGAAGATAAAAACTTGATCTAATGTCTATGTTTGAAGTCATGAAAGTCTTCCCCTCTCCAAGCCAAAATAACCCTCCTTATAACACAAAAAAGCCAGGGTCCAGGTGCAGGGGGTGTGTGTGTGTGTGTGGAGTTTCATCATACACTAGAGTATATGAAGCAGGCAAAATGATGGTACATTAAGCCATAATCTTCCCAAATGTGCTAAAGGATTGTTTGTGGGCTTTGGAGGGTTTGTTCTGCAAGTTAATATGTTGTTTTTCTTTAAAACAAAGACTGTTATGCATGTTGTTGGGATGGTTCTTTAATGAGAATTTAACTTATTTCATGTGATTGCAGGGAAGGCTACTAAGGAGTTATTAGAGTAGAAGAGGGGAACACCAAAATACAATATAGGTTACTAATGAGCTTACTATGATCATTTTTGTAAGGTACCGCATGCCTTATATCTTATCTCTTGTACATTTGATACCATGAGTGTGTGTGTGTGTGTGTAAAAATAGGAATTTGAATATAAGGCAAAATTAGAGGCTTTTTTACATTTCAAATACTTGGCTTCTTTCAGCAGGGAAGTACTGTATTCCAAAATGAAAATTCTCTGTAGCTAGGTAATATGATCTGCTTTGAACCTCAAAGGAATCATCTGGGATGAATACGAACCTTTACAACTTCACTGACTCACATGGTTACAGGAAGACTTTTTGTTTTAACACTTGCAAACGACAAACCCATGACTTTTAAGAGTTCTCGCTTTTCAAGTAGTAAATCAGAATTCAAGTGGTTGGTTAATCTCCCAAAGGCCAAAATAATAGCTCCTGGGCAGTTTATTACTCAGGCTGACTATTAGAAACATTTTCAAATTGTAAATGCTAGTGAGTGTGATTGCTTTCTACACAAGACTGAGATTTGGCTATGTTAGCTTCTCTTTCGTCTAACTTTGTGAAATTAGGCTCACCTTCCTGAACCAAAGAGATTAGAGATAACCAACTTCTAAATCACAAAACACAGACAATCAGATTCAACAGCCAACACAAGAAACGTGCACCTTCCCAACACACCAAAGCATCTTCATATTCTCAATAATTTCAGCTGCATGCCGAATGGGCTACAAGGCTGCTGTTATACTTCATTCTCCTCCAATAGAGTGGTATACTTGCTTTGACTTTAAAGTGGAGCATTTATCCTGGTAATACAAATGTTTATATACTTCTAAATTCCACTGTTATCAGTGGTTAAGAAAAAGAAGTTTATTTTCTATAAGGCTGGAAAAAATATTTTCCATAAGTTGTTGATCATTACAGCAATTTAATACTTCTGTTCAAAAAACAGTTGAATTTTTAAGCTTTGTGCTTCTTGTAATTATACGATAGGGGATGTAAGACAATTTTATATTGCTTTGTACCATTATAACTGGGTACCTATAATGTATAACTTCTCCCTCCCACCACCACCAACCCATACCTAATTACCAATAAGATGATTCATCTTCTGTTTCTTTTCTGTCTGAGTTAATCTTATCAACTACATTGATAATTTTCATCCTGTGGAATATTTAGAATTGGAGCTTCAAGCTGTATGACACCCTCCCATAGAGGAAGATGTTAGTATACAGTCCATTGAAGACCCATCAATAATGTCTTTCCAAAATGATTAATTGATAAACTGTGCTTTTGAATGTTTCTTCATGATGCAGAACTTCGTAATAATACTAAGTGTGTGTGTTCATTCATTATATTTTCCAAAGAATCATGAAATGTGAGAATTGGAAAAAATGTGTTTTAAAATGGCCTTAGCAGTATGCTATAACACCATTATGTCAGGTCAGACTTGCAAGTAGGAGATTTTCTTCTGGTCCAGTTTCAGGGCACAGTGGTGATGTTGAAGTGCTTGCAAGACTACAAAGAAAGGTTTTCATTACTTGATGGTGGTGGGAAGGCCCTCATGGAAGACTTTCAGGATGTTAATGGGGGGAGCAACTTTAATCCTGCAAGAGGCCCTTGAAGCTCCTTATAGTATTTGCAACTCTGGGTGGTCCTACCAATCCTTTGTGGCCATTAGGGTCTCGCTAAACATTTTGCGGTCAATGCAATTCTTGGAAATTCTACAGGTCTTGGGGAGAGGGACTATTAGAATATTTAACAAGCTTTCAATAACCTTTGCTGCTACTCTGCTGCTTTCATTCTCACAGCTTCTTTAATTCCCAACCTGTCAAAAGTTGAAAGAGCACTTTGAAAACATTCTGTGTGAGATACAGAAGAAGAGCAGGTTGGTAGGCAGAGTTACGGGATACAAATAAAAGTTCAGAAACCATTAACAAGGGCTGCTTAGTGCTAATGCCAACTAGAGATAACTTTAATTGTGCATGAGACTCGTAAATCAGGTATTTTTCCTCCCGTAGAACCATACACTGCAGTTCACCAATATGGGGAACTTCCATTTAGGCTAACACAAGTTCTTAAAGTGGTCTGAACATACATAGCTCTTAGAAAAGGGCTAATATCAGTTAGAAGCCATAGCCTGTAGGAGTACGTAAAACTTATTAGCTAGCTTAACTCAGTAAGTCTCCAGAATGTCCTGCTGAAGTGATTTTCATTTAATAACGTATTTCAGGAAAAATGTATGGATAAAATGGCAACTGAAAGGGAATATAAAAAACTGAGGATTTGTTTGAATTTTGGAGTAGATTTCTTATTACTGGTCCCTGGCACAGATGGACATCTAGGCCCATATCATTAAAGGTATTTAGGGGCCTCTGTTCGGGTTGATGGAGTTCCGGAATCGATGTAAGCGCGCTCGGGGATCGATACATCGCGTCCAGACTAGATGCGATATATCGATCCCCGAGCAATCAATTTTAACCCACCGATGCCGCGGGTTAGTCTGGACGTGGGCTTTTTTTGTGTATGGATACTGTCTAGCACAGATGAACCTTAATCTGGGTTAGGAGCTCTGGTCATTATTATAATAGAGTGGGTGGGTTGAGGAAGGACTGAGAGGGCTAGGGGAATGTTTGGGACGCTTATGTCTGCAGGGCTGGAAATGGTATAAGTTTGTATTACCTTTCCGTTACGTTTCATGGCATACACACAGAGAAATTAGATAAGAACAACTAATTTTATTTCTTAGACTTAAGAATGCTAACACGCAACAGCCCCAAAAGTGAGAGACAGTAGGCTGCAATCTGTCCATCTGCAGAACTGACTGTTGCTCCCAGATCAAAATGTGGTGCTTCCCCGCAGACCTCCTTAGACTACAAGCAAATCCCTCCTCTTAAAAAGATAGCTTGCAATTCCAGCACAGTCTTCAGAACACCACATTTTCTCATTACCTACCTGTGATGGGTTGCCTCCTTCCCCCAATAAGGGGGTTTCTGAGAGCAGCTGTGACCTAGGGAGGTTCTTGGATCTATCAGAGCTACTCTGCCATGAACTAGTAATGGCAGGTGGGAAGGTGCCTGCAGACACTCAACCAGTGTTGAACATAGGGCACCAATGGGTAAATGGCTCTGATCTTCTTGGGAATCTGGGATCTGTGAGTCTGGGTTGTGTTTCACAGCTCCGTGAGAAAGATCATGGAGAAATTCTGTGAAGAAATCCTCATTAAGTTTATTTTCCCCCTAGTGCTGTTGTAGGTTTTATCCTGGGATGGAGGACTATCATATCTCATGTTAGAATCTTGGATTAAGTATCTGATCAAAACAAAATTGCTTTTAAATACAGATTATCATCATGTACTAAAATCATCATTATCAGGAGCATTTTTTGTAAACACAGTGCAGAGCAAAACCACCTTCAGCATAACTCTAGTTGTTGGGTGACAGCCCACTGGACTTATAAGCCAGAACTTATTCCTGAAGGTTTTATTTCATGAGCTCAGGCCCAGATCCTCAAAGGTATTTAGGTGCTTAACCTGATAGGAGTTAGAAACCTAAATATCTTTGAGTATCTGGGTCCCAGTGCTTAGTTCTACATCTCTTGTGTACCTTCCACATTTATTAGGCCATTCATTCACTAGTCTGGTCCCTCTCTCAGGTCCCTCTGTGATTATATCAGCAGCTATGGCTTTACAAAATATTCACAATGAAATTCTACATCCTTGCCATTTGAAGTTTTCCATTTCATAAAACTTGACAAATTTTATGAAAACTCTCCATAATTTTTCAGTTTTTTGCTCCAACAGGATAATTTGTTGCTTTATTCTGGCACTGCTCTTTCAGCATCATTTTAGAAGAACTCATTACAAGAAACTGCGTAACTGTTATGGAACTTATAGTATAAGTGAAACATCAACATTAAAGACAAATTCTCTTTAGAACCTCAGTGACCATTATGTGATTTGTGGTCATATAATTATTAATTGCCAATAAGAAAACATATCTAAGAGGCAGTTATTATGCCTCTACCTGTAGGTAGCAACTGATCCATTCAAGTGTTTTAGTAATAATATCAATATACAACCTTAATGTCTTAAATAATTTTATTAAGAAGAATTAACTTTAATATGACAAAACTGGGGGTGTTTCTGATTTCATTTTTCTTCATAAACTCACTGAACAGTGAAATATGCTATAATTCTATGTGTTTTATTTTTAAATTAAAGTCTAAAGAGATCTCTGTGCCAAACCTGGAGGACACAAAAGGCCAAATTCTGCTCTCAGTTGTACTCATGAAACTTCAAAGGGGTTGCATGGGTGTAACTGATAGTAGAATTTAGCCCACAGATTTGTTATTCGGTATTTTTAAATGGGCAGTTTATGGAGACTGCTATTTATGGGCCCAATTCTCTGAACAGATTGCTTGCAGAGTTAAGTCCTGTGTTGATAAGAACCTTCTCTCCAGTGTGGAGAGCTCTAACACATGGCACAAATGTGAATAAACTATGAAATGCATCAGATATTTATATTAATAAAAAAAACTTGAACGTATAAGCAACACTTCTGGACAAAAATACTGTGTGTGATACTGTTTTCATGTTTAAATAAAAATGTATTCACACAAACATGAAGAATTAGTATAGTGATAGGCGGAGACTGTGAACCCACAGTCCTTGTTCAGACAAAACACTTACTGAAATTCTTTTTCTGTCTTCCTGGATGTCAATCGGAGTTTTACTGACCATGTGTTGCACTAAAGTTATCATCAGTCAGCCTAGATCACAGATCTTTTGCAAGTATGCACGTATTTTGTTACTCGTCTTTAAACAGATTATGTTGTCACATGTTTACACAGACATTTGGCCACTAGAAATTATGGCATATAAAGGAACTAATTATTCTCTGTGCTGGAACTGAGTTTGGCACAGAACTAAGCGGTAGTGGGAAGAGGCAAAAGTGCCTTTATTTCATGTCTGTGTCTCCCTTATTCTGGACTGAATGAGGCTGTTTTGGCCTCAGGCATATGTTAGAGCAACTTGAGGTACCACCCTAGCTTACATCTGGCAGTCCATGGTCCCAAGAGGCCATTGCAGCAGCCAGAAATAGCTGAAATTCAGAGAATTCTAGCCGTGCTCCTGGAATGCCAGTCTGGGAGACTTCAATATCCGAGGACTACTGTAAGGGCTGCAATGGTGAGGTGAATTGGTCTCAGTGAGTTTAAATGGCACAGCACATTACCCAATATTAATCAGCACATATGCCTGCACTTGGAATCTAGCTTTCCCCATGACATCTGTGGATAAAAATATACTGTATTATGAGGTCTAATGTCCACCCCAAATCCATGTAGTATATACATACAGTAAGTTAACATGAGATTATGAGCTTGTTGGTCTGTTGTTGGGTGGAGCTGTCTCAATGTGTATCTCTCTTCCCCACTTCAGAGTGGCACCTGCCTGGAGCAAGGAAAGGACAAATTTGACATAGCCCAGAGTGCATCTAGTAGAAAATAGAAGCAGAACAGTCTCAGCTAAGGATATGCAGTTGTAGTCTCCACCAGAGACCAGATGGAACAGGAGACTCAGTCATCTAGGCACATTTCAAGATTCACCTCTTTCTGTGGTCAGTTTACTAGCAGGTAGGCTATGTTCATCCCACCTCAATTCTATGGAAATCTCATTTCCTTTTATTATTCCAGAATATTTGTAATATATGATAGTCATTTTTAAACTCACTGTTTTCTCTACAGTTATATTTTACTATATTATTTTACCATGAAATAAATCTGTCATGCTTCCCTTTTTTCATTACAAAATGTACAATGTTCCATGTACTGTAGCTCTCTCTCTCTCCCTCTCCAAAGCAGCCTATCTTGGGGCCGTATATTCCCATCCTCAGAAAGCATATAGCAGGCAAAGTAGTATTTCAGTAATTGGACAATGCTAAATTCTAGATTGTAAAAGATAATTAGGCACAGCTGTGCTTTAGAAAGATATCCATCAAGTGATGGAATATTCACCACATTTCTTTGTAAGTTTTTTCAGCTGTTAATTACCCTCACTGTTAGAAATGTGTGCCTCACTTTCCAATTTAATTTGTTTAGCTTAAACTTCCAGCCACAACCAGTGGATCTTGTTATGCTTTTGTCTGCCTACATTAAAGAGCCCTCTCTTAATAGATATCTTCTCCCCATGTAGGTACTTACAGAGTGTGAAAAGTCACCTCTTAACCTTGACTTTAACAAGCTAAATGGATTGAGTTCCATAAGTCTCTCACTATAAAGCATGTTTTCCAGTCCTCAAATCATTCTTGTAGCTCTTCTCTGAGCCCTCTCCAATTTCTCAACATCCTAGTTGAAGTATGGACACCAGACCTTGACAACAGTATTCCAGTAATGAACTCACCAGCACCATATACAATGGAAGTAATGCCTTAACTCCTACTCAATATACCCACTTACGCATCCCAGGAACACAGTAGCTCTTTTGGTCACATTACATTCAGAGTTTGCATACATTTGACTTCTAAATAACCCACTATGATTCCTAAATCTTTTTCTGAGTGACAGCTTTCCTGGGTACATTTGTTTGCAACCAGTTTACCAAGCAATCCAGATCACTATGTATAAGTGACTTGCCTTCTTTATTTACCAGTCTTTGTATCATCTTCAAACTCTATAAGCAATGATTTAGTATTTCCTTCTATATCATTGATAAAAAAAAATTAAATGGTGTTAAGAACCAAGTGACCAAGAACCAATCCCTGTGGGACCGCACTTGAAACACCCCTAGTGATGATTTGATTAAGTTTCCTTATTCACAGTTACTTATTGAGATTCTGTCAATGATGTCATCATGTGATCCCAGACATCCCAGAGTATGTCCTATTATTCTCAATGGTTAATCTGATCCCAAAAGAATAGTATTAATTTACATGGCATTTTATAATGTAAGGTAAGGTGAGTTTGTGACCCACACTTGCTGCACCTGGAGTGCCTGACCTGATTGGCTGATCCTCTATCCATAGTAAAGGAGTTCCTTATTGTGTGTAATGCCTGAGAAAGAGCTGAGAGTTACCAGATGGATATGACTTCAGACCTTTCCCTTGTTTTCTGCCACTTCACCCCAGGTTTACAGGACTGTGTCACATCTATAACCCTCCCTCAGAATGCAGTCTACCTTAGAGTTTGACCCACTCTCAAATATGTTCCTTCAAAATGCAATGCTCTGCTGCTGTTTAAGTGGCCCATTGCCATTTATTATTCTATTTCTGTGTACTAAAGCAGGTATGTTTTAACCCTCTTGCAAAACACAGCAGAAACTCCTGACTCAAGTCAGTGCCTTTGTATCTGGCAACAGTCTGCTGCAAGAATCTATGGGCACTGAAGAATCTTATACAGCTCAGTCACTGATGGGTTTTGAGTAACCGTAC
Organism: Gopherus evgoodei; assembly: GCF_007399415.2. Classification (NCBI taxonomy): domain Eukaryota; kingdom Metazoa; phylum Chordata; order Testudines; family Testudinidae; genus Gopherus; species Gopherus evgoodei. Next base: position 36,620,350 of record NC_044327.1, read on the forward strand.
AGGAGAAGGAAGAAAAAGATTTTAAAAAGATTAGATAAAAAGACCTATATGTATCATACAATTGTTAGTGGAGATTGGTCAGTTGTTGGGTCAAATGTAAGAGATGACAGCAATGTGGTGTTTACAGGCCATTTATGCTTTATTCAGCCATAATTATTCTCTGTGGTATGCTTGACTGGGGTTTCCTCTCTGTTGTCAAATTAGAGACAATTTTATTTCCTTAACTTCTACATATTCTTTTTAACCGCAGATGATAGGAAACTAAACAATCTGAGTAGCAAACATGCAAAACATTATAATATTTCCTCTGCATTCATTTTGTAAAAAGGCCAATTAGTTATTAATAAACTGCATGGTTGTAACTTCAAATATTTAAATTTTTTTTAGCTCTGTCAGGTTCTAAACCTCTAGTAAATCATTCCCTGTGTATATGAACTGCAAAGGAAATGCACTCTAAAGTAATTGTTTACTTGGCTAGATGACTAACAGAAGGCAAAATAGAATTTTTGCCTGAGTAAAAGTTGCAGGATCATGCCTACAGAGGGAATTGATTTAATTGCCCCTTCTTCAATTATTTATAGCAGAGGATGAGAATAAAGGCAAAAAAAATATGAATTGATACACTTTAAAATGCAGTTACACTAGGGTAAACACCTGTGAAACGGAAATCAGGTGGATTTGCCCAGAGCTCCATGGGCCCGCCAGAATTTTAAAAATAATACCTGTTTACAATTACAGAACGGTGCCACAGCTCACTCATGAACCTGACTTCTATAAAAGTGTAAGAGAGACACCACCAAAGTGAAAGAATTGGGGAAACTAAGGCCTTCTTGGAAACTGGAGCTATCATTCCAGATGGCAGCACCACGTATAGCTGCAATATTTACCTCAGCACAGCTGCATCTGTTGAGGATACTGTGTCAAGAATTTAGAAAGATATAATGAATGAAGTTCTGATCCCGCAAATATTTACTCACATGCTTAGCTTTATTCACATGAGCACTCCCATTTAAGTCAGAGGGACTGTTCACATATGTTAAGCATATATGTAAATGTTTGCAGAATTGAGGCTTAAGAAACAGCAGCAGACTTTGTCCTGGAGGCTTTAAGAGGAATTAAAATAGAAACATGGAAACTACTGTAGTTAATCCAGGAGAGATGCAAAAGAAAATACTAGCAACTGATCATGCTGCATGAGACTGCCTGTAATAACACAGATATTACACAATATAAAGTGGTTAATATTTAGTGTAAAATGAGAATTTTTGGATTTTAAGCATTCTGAGAGTTCTGAACAAGGAGATAAGATTGTTTTGATGGTGTTTTTAGGTGGTGTTTTTTAATTACTGGTTGTCAGGATCAGGGGAACATCTTTTCTGCAACACCACTTCATAACCGGAACTTGAAATTTGTGAATCTTTGAATTTGAGGAAACTGATTTACACAGAAACATAGGATGGATTTTAATATTTTCCTCAGTTATAATCCTATGCACTTCACCATAGCATCACAGAATTGTAGACACTAAATACTGAAAGGACCAGTTAGATTATTCAATTCCTCTCCCTGCCCATGCAGGATTATTCTCTGCAGTAATTTTTCTAGTGTTTTGTTCCCTCTCATTTTAAAGTGAGGCTTCCGCCCCTCCCCTTGGTATACACAAGAATCTCTTACTGCTAGGAGGTTTTCCCTTGATATTTAGCCTGAATTTGCCCTTTCTTAATGTATCACACTAAATAAGTCATCCCCCCCTTGGGTGTTCACACCCTTTAGATATTTGTGGGCTATTATGTCTACTCACAGTAATTACTTAGCCAAACTATACATATATAGCTCTTTAAATCTTTCCTCAGAAGCTTTTTGATCATTTCTCTTGCTCATTTCTGAGTGGCCTTCAAATTTATTAATATTTTTATAATGGAAGATTTAAGACAGGAGTTTATCAAAGGCACAAAGGCCAGAGACGCATATAGGCCCAGATCCTGAAAGGTATTTAGGCACCTAACTCCCATTGACATCAACAGCCTAAATACCTTTCAGAATCTAGCTCTAGTGCCTTTGTGCCTGTGAAGATCTCTCTGCCAGTGCCCAGACCTGAATACAGTAGCTCAGGTCACAGGAGAGTTGTGCAAAGAAGGGTTAGTACCTCTCTGCTATGATACTTTCGCTTATTCAACCCAAAATTACATTGAACTTTTATTTTGCAGCCATAATACATTACAAACTCACTCACGTCAATTTGCTGTCCACTATCCACACAGATCTCAATCTGCATGACTGTTGCACCAATTTTTCCCTTCTATCAGCGTTTCAAGTTATTTTCAGAAAATGTATTTACTTGCCATTGTCCATGCAGAAATTCATTTTATTATTTTCTGCCTTTTTTTCCTAAACTCTCTGGATCCCTTGGTATTATTTCTCTTTCCTTATTGGTCTACTCCTATTAACATAGTGTCATTGGTGAATATCATTAATGTGGTGTTTAGTCACTCTACCAGAGCATTAATAAAGGTAATAAATAACACTACTCCTTCCCTGTGTGATTCAGTGCTACTTCAGTTTAAAATCAATTTTTTCTACCTTTAGGTTCCTCTAAAAATAAGAGGAAATTGTGGCCCCTTTGAAGTCAATTGTAAAACTCTGATTGACTTCAGTGGGGCCAGGAGTGCAATGATCAAATCCACAGATGACTTTTGCTGCCCAGCATTTCTCTCTGAACCTGTGGACTGAAACAACTGATGGACAGATGGCTAATTGTCAAACTGACACAGTCACTTGTTCTTGAGGGCTTGAACAACAGCAGCCAGTTATTTTCAGAGCAAATCTTAATATTGACATTTCAAAAACCCATCTAAAATTAAAAGAAACACATGGGTGTTCTATGTTTGAAAGATGTTAAAACCTTTAGTGGCTCATTCCAAAGAGCAAGAGTGATTTGATTTACTGTAGCATATATATCTGCTGGTAGTCAAAGGTCCGTTATACCAACTTAATCTCTTTAATTCATCTAGTCATCGGTATCTTAAATTGCTATCATTAATTTTGAATTAATTTCTGATGTGTCAGATATTTTGAATGAGCAAAACAGGTACTGTTTCTCTAGTAAAAAGTTTTGAAAACCTAGTGATGTTATTTATTATTAGCCCAAATTATTGCAACATCTTGCAACATATGACAGGTATTTAAAGTACTGTTAAAAATTACTACAACAATGTCATTGTGGGCTCTGTGGCACTGTTAATTTCCATATAAAATATACTCTCTGTATAAGTAAAAAGATGAGGCTGTTTTTTCCCCTAATAGCCAGTCTTGCAAAGTCATCCTGTCCTCTGACAGCTAATCTGAGTTCTCTCCTCCATGTGAGAAGGATTATCATCAATTATAAAAAATACTACAAACCAGATTAGACCCTCCTTGACACCTCTGCAACCTCATTGACTTTGATAGAGTTTGCACAGCTGTAACTGAATGGAATTTTAATTTCAGTTCTGAACAATGCTTGATGATGCACAAGAGGAAACAGATTCCATCTCATTCACTCTGAACTGTGTTGGCTCTGCTGGCTAACAGGAGTAAAAGGCAGTAAAAACTTATTATTCACTAAATATTCATATGCGACTCTAAAGGCATACCAAAAGATCACATTTATTGCCATTTTACAAAGGTTCCATGGGGGAAAATGGGGGATCCTAAAAGGATAAATTAATATATATGCAGATTGCTTGATCTATAATAACCAATATTACATACCCCAAAAATCAGCACCATCTATTTAAAAGCTTTGATTAAAAACCCCAAAGACTGCTTACCAGAAAGAACACCTTTTCTTCCACTGCAAGGATGAAGCAGTGAAAGTACTTCAACTTCCATTTAACTCTTCAGTGTCTAGAAATCATGTCTCTGTTTTTGGTTCATCCTGTGGAGCAGTCTCTGAAGATGGTAGTTTATGTCACTACCACAAATGGCAGCAGTGCTAGTGAGGAAAAATACTACTAGTGCTAGGCAGAAAAGGAGCCACAAATGGATTTGGTTTTAGGATAAAGCCAATTAAAAAACCCTTAGAATTCTAAAAGTCTTATTATTTTCTTTGTATTTATTTTAATGACTTTTAAGGTACCCATTACCACTGCCTCTGGACAGATCATACACAAAACAATATATAGTTTAGAATTGCCCCCAATGAGTAGAAATTTTAACCTTCCCCTAATTAATTATTACCCACAAGAAAATAAATCAGAAAAATAGTGTGGTGGCAGTATGGATGTCTTGTCTTAGTTTAGGTCTCAGTCCTTCACTCACTTACACATGTGAGTAACTTTATTACCATAAATAGTTTCATAGATTTCAATGCAACTCTCCATGATAGTTAAGTTAACCAAATGCATAAGTGCTTTCAGGATTGGGACCTTAGACTCAGCCATTAAAGGCTTGGCTGAAATGCTACACCTTGCACTGTGATTTGAAGATCTACATGTAGAATACTGAAGGTTGCTTCAAGGCTCTGAGCAGTCTCTCTCTTCAGTTGGTACAGCTATAAGAATGTTGCTCCTTGTTTTTTCATCAGCTTTTCCCTTTTAGGATTATTTACTTTTTCCTCCTTTTTGTTCACACCAAAGGCTGACATTGTCTGAGCACTGGGACCAGTTTTGGTTCAAGTTTAGTTAACATTATATATGACATTTTAAATAGGTATTCAGATATAAGTGCTTTGAAATAAAAACAACTATACAAGTTATATTTTAAAAATAGTCCCCAGTTGTGGCTATGCTTTTTTTCTCTTCTAATTCTAAATTGTGAGGTCATCCTGAGTTGTGTAAGTATTTTTCATTACAAGTTACATGCATAAAGATCTTCCTTTATTTAGTCATCCTGAAGTGGAAAAGTATTAGATTAGTATTAGATTCCCAAAGAAGTTAGTTCTCCTACTGAAAGACAGATAAATTATGTAATTCCACTTCTTCCATAAACTGTTATTTAGCAGATGAACTATTTTTGAACAGTGTAATTACAGTGTGGAGATTTCTGCAGGTGATCATCCTTTCTTCCCCTCACATATTGCTCTACAGATCCAATAGCCAGGTGTGGCCCATCAAAGTTAACCTCTACACAGCTGTCACCCAAGACTATAAACTCTAAGCCACTCATAATTAAGCAGGATCACAAGTCCAGTAGTGACTCCAGGATTTTGTGCAAAAAAATGTAGCTAAAGATGTGCCAATCAGCTGGAGGAGACAGTGACTGATATTTTTCTCTCAATGTCTGGAAGTGCCACCTGTGTGTGTGTCAAGCTGTCATCTAGCTGCATTTAGGACTGAAGTGGGTCTGGTCCTGCAGCAGTTCCCAGGGCACTTTTTAATTTCCCATGTTTTTATATGTGACTCCAGATTCCATTCCAGATTTTCATTGGCAAGAAAAAAAAAATTACCAGGAACACAGACATGAACCACTCAGCTTTTTCCTGTCCTGTTAGAACTCTCCAGGGAGAGAGCAACCTAATGACTGTAGCCCCGCACCCCAGCCCTAGCCCATACCTGCCCCCTAGCGGTCGGGTACGGCGTATCTCCGCGGGCATTGGAACCCTTTGTCTTGAATCATCTCTCATATCTGACAGTCACAGCTGCGATCAAGTTTTTAATTTATACAATTTGTAATGCATTCATTTTAATAAAACTCAAGTGGCTTATGGTTGCTTTCTTCCTCTCCAAAGCCTCCTTCGGCTGACTGAATAGAAATATCAAATGAATCAACGGGGATATGAACTCGCCTGTACAATTGTGGTCCAAGTGTATCAGATTAGTAACCCTCATTTTCACAAAGCTTGGTATTTATACCTTCCGCTGATGTACAGGGAGCAACAGCACCTTTTTGGAAATCCATCCGAAATAGCGATGATAGTCACGCCGCCCCATTAGTCTCTGATGCGGTTCTCGGCGGGTTGAATGGGCCTGGGCATTCTCTTATTTAATGTTAGTATTAGAAATGTCTTGTTTGAGAGCCCTGAGAACAGGCGCTGTTGATCTCATGTATCTACTCTATCTCTACAAAACTGTAAGTGAGCTAATGTCTCCCAGGTGTTGCGAGGATAGAATTTTTACTCACTCCTTCCATTAGTTTAGGTCCAGATTCTCTGTAGTGAGGGACAGACGAAGCCAACAGCTATTCATTAGTTGTATTAAAATGGATGGATTACAAATTACATGAGTTTAAAAACTTGTTTGTAGTTGTACTTGCTAGACTTGAATAGGAGTAAACAGGTTAGTCGGGGTCATTGACCTCGGAACAAATCCAGCTCAGTTCATACACACGAGTCCTGTTGAGTTCAGTGAGACTATTTCTGTTAGTAAGATCACCGCTATTTGGCAAGGATCCCCTCACAATCACCCTTACTGTCATTTTTTGTATGTTGAGAAAAGATCATTATCGATAATCCTCACTGCAAGGCATTCTGCCTGCACATCTCCCGACTCCTACAGCGTGCTTTGCTGACAGGTTCACTTCCTTTGGGCTACATCCTGCTTCTCTTGTGCCCACGCTAAACTGCCTGTTGAAGTCCGATGGAGTTTTGCAGGAGCCCGGATCTGCATCGTTAGAACCACGGACAAAAACACCATGTCAAAGGAAGGAATTTGACAAACATGATGGGTGTCTACTAACTCTACTTAATTGTCACCTGTGCCTCTCTCGTTTCCTCACTGCTTAGTCACAGCCCTTTTATGACTGCTGTATCATATCTGATGAGTTAAAGGCTGGCAAAATCAATTCCCTTTGGAATAAGAACCCATGACAACCCCCGAATACAAGTTATTTGACAGCCAGCCAGACACTATAGTTTTCTTTGAGAAACAACTACAAGAGGGAGGAGTATTAGATATACTAGCGATCCCTCTAGTAACATAATTCCTTTCACTTGCCTCGGCAGAGTTTGTCTGCACCCGATCAACATCTCATCTACACTCTTACAATTCCACCCCTGCTCCTGGTATCAATATTCTTGTTGAATCAAATGGAGCTTCCACTCAGAAATTAATCTTCTAAGTAATTCGCAGTCTGGTTATTTCTTTTTCTGCTCTGTACTTCTCATCCCCTTTACCCGGTGTATTGGTCGGGCGGGGGGATCTTTTCTAAGATACATCAGAAAATCGTGCCTATATCAATGAAAGGGGCAGCCCCTGCCTTCACTGAAGTCAGTGGCAGCTGGCCCTAAAAGCATCCAGCTTTCTTTCTGTTATGAGTCAAAATAGCTGCAATCAACTATACAAAAATGAGATGGGTTGCTTTAAAAACAGTCCAGATTTAACAAGAAAAGAAAAATCTAGACAAGGAACTAATTCTGAAAAGAGCACATTTGTACATCAAAAGCGACCTTTAGTGTATTTAAAAGAGCAATTATAGGGCTTTCAATAGCCGGCAGTAGATTTAAATTTTAAACATTTTGGGAATCGCTTAATTTATAACTAATGTAGCTTTACTGAATTCCTGCCCGGCATGTCTGCGATGAAAAACTTCTTCTGTGTCGTTCCCACATCTGATTTCCAAACCAGGATACAGATGTGCTTCATTCGCAGTTTGTTTTTTTTCTTCGCGGCTCTAAGAGTTATTTTGATTCTGGAAATTAAAGTAAAAACCACCCTCTGGATCGGATGGAACCATTCCAGGGGAACTTAAAGTGAACCGATACTGCCACACCGTGTATTAGGAAAGCTACAGTTTCAGCCTAGAACACGGAGATTGCAACAGGTTTGCCTTTCCCAGCCGAAGTTGCGAACAGATCGATATCACCAAAGAAGGCGGAAAAAATTGGTTTAGGTACCAGGCATCCTTCTCTAGAGCAAAGACTTGGACTGCAATCTGGGTATCTGGGAAACAGACAAACCCTATGAGCAGATCCCTTCGGTAAAAAAATTAAAAACGAACGACTCAGAAGGTTTCAGGCTTATCTGGTGAGAAAACTACAACCAGTGAACCCGAGTCTGTAACTATTGAAATCAATGGCATAATGCCAATTAACTTCAATGGACTCAGGATCGGATCTAGTGTACCCCGCCCCTACCTTCACAGCTTCATTTGCTTTCTCCTTTCTTTCCACCCTTCCCACAGCATCGCTATAGAAGAGAAGGAACAGGATTTCAGGTCAGTGTAGAACACCTTCAAGACTTCTGTTTTTTTTCATTAGCGCGGAAGTATAAGGGAAGGCGCATATGGGAGGTTAAGGCTGAGAAAAAAGTAGAAACTTCAGAACAAACTTTCCAACTAGACGAAATAAACAGACCAAGTGGAAGTGGATGAAGAATTTCTCCATGAAATAGCAAACTTACTTTTCACAGAATTCCCATTTTATGCTTAGCAGAACACAACACCAGAAACGTTTATGTGTTTGTGTATGTTTGGGAGGTTCCTAATACATAAAACTGTTATGAGCACAAATCTCTCGGAGGAAAATGCCCATCTGGGATGACAACAAGTGAAACATCCTAAACAGCAGCGCCAGCAGAAGCAAATCCATAGCTCGGTTTTAATTAAACATTGGTGTACTGTACAGCAGGGCAGACAGACAACTGTAACAATCATTCACAAGCCAACTGGGATTCATCGGTCAAAGAAACAAAATGTGACTTTTGAGAGGTTTGCTTCATAACTTCCCTCTTTTCTGTTAGAAGTTTTTTTTCCAGTAAAGTGCTTTTCCTTGATTTTTAAAAAGTCTTTGTGTTTTATACTTCTCATTCAGCAGTTCTTAGTTTTCAAACTCAGCTGAAATACACACCAAGCAACACACATAAAATAGCTATATCTGTGAATTGTTAAAAGGTGATGTGAAAAGCTTAACTCACAAGTAGCAGGGATTTTTTTATTTTGAGAAGAAAACTGAGAGACATGTTACAAGTTCACAGGCAATGCTACGTTCCACGCATTTGTTTAATTAAAGAGTCCTCTATAAAAATGTTTCCTTCCCCACGGTTCAATATTCATTCACTGCAAACTGTAAAGAATATAGAGCAACAAGGTGGATGAGGTAATGTCTTTTACTGGTCAACTTCTGTTGATGAAGAGACAAGCTTTCGAGCTACACGGAGCTCTACTGCAAGTCCTGAAGACCTGTGTAGCTCAAAGGCTGTTTGTTTTACCAACGGAAGTTGGGTTAGTAAAAGATATTACCCCATCCACCTTCTCTCTGATATCCTGGGACCAATATGATGCAACAACACTACAAACAAGAATACAGAGTCATGACTACTTACCCATATTTCAAAGAACCCTTTGCTGTTATGGCAGCTGCAGTTTAAATTCCTACTAATAATTTCTCTATTGTTTTGCAAAATTTACTTTTGCAATCGTGAGCCTCCCACTTTAATCCCTTGTTGCTTGCCTTTGTCAACGGTAATTGCTTTGGTGTCCCTTTCAGAGCAAGATCAGTCTCGCTATCCATCAGAGAAACACAAGTTTCCCTTTGAGATATTTTTTAAATCAGATGTTAATGTCAATTGTATCCAACTCTTTATCTTGTTAAGGAAATAAAAGTTTCTAAAAATAATTTCCTTTTACCCTAACTACTCCAGAATTCCTTATTTTGCACAGATTCTCATCTCGAATTTTAGCACTTTGTTTTTTAATATCCCGGCTGCAGAAATATTATTCCGTTTAAAATATACAATGCTGAAGAGTAACCGATTCCACTCTGACTGCTGAGCTTTTATGTATCTGGATTTTAGACTCACTCCGATGTGCTGCCCACCCACACAGCACTTCCTTCTGTTCAGAAATGGACCAGGGTCTAGCCCTGCAGCCACTGTGACTTTTCACATCACCTTTTCATCACTTTGTCAGTTTTATAATAGTTAACAACCATAGACGCTCTCACCTGAAACCTGGCTGTCAATAATCTGATTGTACAATATATAAACACAGATACCAGATAGGTTATATTAGTCAAACCATTTAAGAGCCCATTTCTCAGATATAGCCCTTGCCCCTACAAATACACCTTCTGCGGCTAGGTGTCTCTCTCTCTCTGCCCGTTCCCTTTACGAATGTACTGGGACGGAGTGTAAGGCGCTCTTGCCCTCGGAGGGGGTTGGCGGAGTCTGCTCAAGGAGGGAAGAAGACGCTGGCAAAGTGGAAGGGCAGATCTGCGAAGAGTTGACAGTCAGAGCGGGAATGGCAGACACAGGTGGCAGCGCCGGGGTGGGTTTGATGGGCACAGGAACTGCTGGCATAGTCTGGCCGGGTGGGTGGCAGAGAGCCTTCATAGGCACCCCAAATGGTCCATACTCGTGAGACACGGGCATGCTGGCCATCGAGTCCATCACCCCCACGTGAGGCCACACGGAGCTGACCATATTGCTGAGCTGGCTGGACACTGGGTACCCGAGATGGTGCATCACTGAGGCCAAGGGCAGCCCGCTGGCCTGGATCACCCCCTTGTAATCTCTCCCGATGATGTTCTCGATGGCGAAGGGGTGTTTGAAACCCGACGACGGGCTGCTCCCATTGAGGCCGTAGGGCTGGAAGTGGGGCAGCCTCCCGACGGCGGCGGCGGCCGCAGCAGCAGCCACGGCCGCCTCCGAGGTGCCCAGGCCCTGCATCTTGGCCGGGTGCTGCGGGTGGAAGTAGTGCACCACGTGCGGCGGGGGCGCGGGGCCCTTGGGCACCCCGCCGGGCAGCGGCGGCTCGGGGCGCAGCACCTTGAAGCGCTTGCGGCGCCGCAGGAAGCTGCCGTTCTCGAACATGTCGCCGCAGTCCGGGTGCAGCGCCCAGAAGCTGCCCTTGCCCGGCTGGTCGGGCCGGCGCGGGATCTTGATGAAGCAGTCGTTGAAGGAGAGGTTGTGGCGCAGGGAGTTCTGCCAGCGCTGCGTGTGCTCCCGGTAGTAGGGGAACCGCTCCATGATGAACTTGTAGATGTCGCTCAGGGGCAGCATCTTCTCGGCCGAGTGCTGGATGGCCATGGCCGTCAGCGAGATGTAGGAGTAGGGCGGCTTCTGGTCGCTGTAGGAGCTCTTCCCCGGCCTCGGCATCGCCGCCCCCGTGTGCCGGCGGATCCGGACCCCACGGTCCCTAGCTCCCGCTAATCGCCCCGCGCCTCCTCTGGCTCCCGCCCACCGACAGGCGAGTCTCTCGTCTATCGCGCCCCCCGGCTCCACCTCCCGCTAATCGCTGCCTCGCGGCCCCGCTGCATCCCGCTACGTGTCCCGCCGCGAACTCCGCACGGGCGGCGAGCTGCTCCCGCTAACCCGCGCGCACTCGGCGAGACGCGGGGGACCCGGGGGGAGAACGAGCGTCTCTCACATGCTCCGCACCCCACTTTCCCTCTCCCCCAGCACAATATCCTGCCCGAAACGTGCAGCTCTCTAAGCCGCGCCGGGGGCTCTTTCGCGGGGAGAGCGTCGCCCAAAAGGAGCTGGAATCGCTGCTTGTCTCCGTTTATGCCCCAACCTTTCGCCTTCCCCGCACAGCAGCCGCCGCTGCCGCCGCCTCTTGGGAGCCGAAAGTTTCCCGGCTTCGCACTCTGCGGCCTCCCGCGCGCGCAGACTTTGTTTGCGGGAGTTGCTGCGGGGGCTTTTTCTGGAGCGCTTCCGGCGACGAACGGTCCTTGCCTCCTTCAGCGCGCACCTGCCCTGGGCCCCGGCAAGCAGGGGAAACAGCACCGCACCCCATTAAAGTTGGGCCGAGCTGGCGCTGCGGCGGTGGTGCCGGTGCCCTGCTGGTGGCAGGGAGGGATGGAGCTGTCCTCGGGCAGGCGGAGCGAGGAGGCGGCTGCTGTGGCTGTGCAGCGCGGTTTTGTAATGATCCCGGAGATGCGGAGACCCCCGCCGCTCGCCTTATTATCACATGACAGTTGCTCAGGGACTTAGCGACTCCTGCGAAAGGGGCAAGAAGCCGCTGCTCGGCGGCCCCTTTCACTCACAAAGTCCGCAGCGGGACAGGGCGGGGCCAACTGCACTTGGGGCGCTTCTGTGAGGCTTTCAAGCGCCCTGGGAGGTCCAGCGTCTCTTTCAAACCACGGAGCGGGGAGGCAGCCTGCGCAGGAAAGACATCTCCTCCCTTCTCCCCAATCCTACCCGCTCCGCACGCCATTCCGCCGCTCTCATGTCCGTTGGGCCAGCATTGCAGCCAAGCCTCGGCGATGAGGAGCCGCCAGGGTCACTCCCCCCAGCAAGGTTTCAAATGAAGAGGTGGCAGAGCCTTGCAATTCGAGCACGTGACGCCAAGAATCCGACGGACATTAACATAAGCCGGCACCTGAACTAAACGTCATGCTCTTGGAAATGAGGGAACTCTGGACCACTTTGAAAGTAATTCTAAACAGAGATGCAATGTGAAGGGACAAAAACAGAAGTAAAAGTCCTATACCCCCACCCTCCCCTAACGATCACAAGTAATATTTTATGGCCGTGATAAGTCTTGGGGAGCATTTAAAGAAAAACCAAGCAGCCTCCAATTTCCATGTGATTCTGAGGCCAAGTGTTTACCGTTTTTCAGACTTAATCAGTAGAAATCAAGTTCGAGTGTAACAATTTATATGCGCCCTCCAAAATGTATTTGGCAAGAGCTATGTATTGGAACATGGGATGGAAAAAAACTGCTCACGTTAACTCTAGAACTGAAGAAAACCCCCCCGAAGAGTTTAATTAAAAATATGGAAGGTGCTTGCATTGGTTTGTCTGGCTTTTATTTCTAAATAAGTAGGGTGAATATACTCTAATGGACACCCCCGAAACATAAAAAACACACTTACCAAGGCCCTCACCTTACTTTGTGTTTCAATTTTGTATTGACTTTTAATGTATTAACACAACGCTGCAATAAAAATAATTAAAAATGGATTTCTCTAGCTTGTAGCACTGAGATAATGGCCATAGCCCGTAGCCCCCACCCATCAACTTTGTTGTGAGCACCAAATAATTAGTTTTAGATGTATTTTCCTTTATTCTTCAGACATTACAGTGTGAATTGGTAAACTGAAAAAAACCCCGATTTTTTAAATTAAGATTTCTATATCCAAGACATACAACTCCTTTTCTAGGGCGAAGGAAAAACTGAATGCCAAGCGTGACTTCAATTGCATAATCTATCTGTGGAGACTTCAGGCTCATTGACGGGAAGAACTCAATCATCACAGGTTAAAAGCAAGGTACCAGGAAAATGTACTAAATTGCTAAATTTGTGATTTTGGAAAATAAACATGTCAGGACCATAAACGTGTACTTACATGACATATTATTACTCAAGGCACCGGAGTTGCACCTTACTGTGTTTAGCTTTATTCTGGGAAGTATTTATGGTTGCAGCAATATAAAACGTCTGCAGTTTGAACCCTGGCGGTGGGCATTACTCTAACTTGGCAATGGCATAAGCGCAGATATTGGGTGATAAGTCTCCTGCTATAGCTATGAATTTTCCCCAAAACATTTATTTTCTCTTTGGTTTATGAATGTGATGCCACTTGATTAGAAATCCTGTTTCAGCTTCTCTCTCTCTCTCTCTTTTTTTTTTCCTTACATATTCAAATATCCTGATTTGAAAGTCAATGAATCGCCTCATCTCATGAGTTAATAACTCGAGCTTTTCTCCAAGTATTCCGTTAATGTCCCCTTCTCCATGTCGCGGATAAACCACCATCATTTGCGAGCGGGTGTGACTCTACCTTACTTTTCACAAAAGCTCTAGGCCAGCCCAGGGAGCATATAGCACCCGAAGTGCACTGGTACGCAGTTTGGGGGAACTGACCCTCGCTCTAAAGTATAGATTGTATGTTCTGCTGAGTACCTGGACAGAGACAGTTCACTGCTCCCTTAACTGATTAAACTGGGGGAAATGAATATATGGCTCTGTGAGTGGTAAAAATAGATGCACAAGACGGGCCCGATCCTTTTTTCTGTGGCGTCAATAGGAAACTCCTATTGGCTTCAACGGTTGCAGCCCGTGCCCGCTGTGCTGGGAGAAAACATCCCATTCACTTCAACGGTGGGAGTTTTGCCAGATTA